>NW_026570970.1:13521862-13804362 GCF_026225935.1 Boleophthalmus pectinirostris | reverse complement strand
AGATTGGACACAAAAGGGTTAAGTATTGTTGAGTTACATGTCTTTAATTGTTCCAAAACAAGTACTAGAATGGAAACAAAAACATGATAAAGAAATAAAAAATTGTGAGGTCAAAATTAGGAGTTGAATTGTGAAATGTCTATCTTAGGAATTGTGTTAAAAATCTTGTCTTGTCTCGTGCTCGTCGACCCAATCTCATAGTTCGTCTCGTCTTGTGGATATCTTGCCTCATCCTATGCCTAGTAAATAGTCTGAGATGGATTTGAGATCGTGGAGCCGATACTTGATAGAGATGTAACTAGGGCTGAACGATTTTAAGATTGTGTTTTTTCTGGCAGATATTGCGATTTCAATTTCATTCATGTTTTTTTTTTCAAATGGACCGTAAAGCCCAATTTAAACAGACAATAAGGGCTGTGATTGGTCCTTTCTCCCAGGGAAAAGAAATACAGTGACGGTCCTTTTTCAAATGTTGTGCATGCATGACACCACCTTCCTCCTCCACCGCTCCTTCAGTAGAAACATCTCCTCCCGCCTCCTTACTCTAGAAATCATGCTTGTTCACAGCCAGTGCGCGTTCAGAATTACTGTTGAAGTGACCTGTCTAGAAATAACTTAGCGACCGACGCGTCAGTTTTTAGACCCTTCGTCTGCTTCATTCGCGCAATCCCTGAAAGAAATCTCCAAGAATCACCTCAGATTGGCTTTGCTCCTTTTCCCCGTCTCTTCTTCTTTCAGCGACCTCAAAAACGGACTTTCTTTTGCGGCGAACTGGTCGTGGATTCTCGTCCGCCATCGCAACAAACTTTGTGCGAAATGCGAGGAAGCTACAGTTTAAAAAAAGCCTCTAAGAACCGCTGCATAAACCACGCAATCCCCACGGGTCGGCCAGTCAGTTAGACTAGAAACATAGGGAGTTTGATTGACAACCTAACAGCCAATAGAAAATGAGGCAGCCTCGTTTTCTATTGGCTACGTCCACAGTTGATAGATTTTCATTCTTTTTTTTTTGGTTATCATAATTACAAAGCTGCTGCATCTCTGTAATGGTATTTAAAACTTTCACTAACAATTGGAAACTAAAAAAAAATCCTCCATACAACCTTTAAAACCACATGAGTAATTTGCATAAACTATAACCTCTAAAAAAAATAGCTCGCTCCTTGTGCGCTGATGGGGTCAGTTTCTGTCAGACTAAAGGACACGACTGTGCTTCTTTCGCGTTGGAGATGGTTCATGTTAAACTTTACACAAACGCCACGTTTAAATCCTCACCTCCTAGTGTTGTGGTGAATTACTTCGTGGCACATAGACCTCGACAGAGATCCATAAATCAAAAAAGACGCCAACAAAGCAACGGTGGCAGTGTGTGCTGAATCGACGCAGAAGTAAACTTCGCCCTTAAATTGGGCTTCAGGAGCACGGCAAAAAATCACGGCTTTGACGCTCCCAAAACCGTGTTGTTTGAGATCGTGATTTTCAATCCAAAATGACAAATCGTTCAGCCTTAGACGTAACGATATCCAAATCTCTCAAAACGATATTTTCATGATATGGATATCACGGTTCAGTATTTATTGCCATATGTTGTGGAGTGTGAATATGCTACTTTTCTCTCATCATAATTCAAATAATTAAGATTTTAAAGTGCTTAATAACAGTTATTTCAGCATGTGGATTGGACTCAAACAGAGCAAAGGATCATGGTCTATGTAGTTCTCTGTTTTTTGCGTCATAATAATGATTTTAAACAAACAAAACTTGATGACCCACGATATTATTGTGAGACTTTTGACGATACGATATCACAATATTTCGGTTATACCTGATTCTGCAAAATTTCCTGGATCAGCACCAATATTCAATACCAGTATCAGTATTCCCTCGATGAAGTGCTACTATTTTTATTAAATCACTGAATCATTTAAAACTAACTTGCCCTGACCCTTCCCTGTGTGACCCATTTCTTTAATCTAATACATAATAAGATTGCTGGTCTTTTGACTTTCCAGTATTTGCCATTTTGTGCTCTATTGGATTATGAATTGTTTCTGCGTGGTCGAGATTCGCCTCAAATCGACGCCTCAATCAATTCTTTTGTATATTGCATGTTTTCAATATCGCGCAGGCTTAATTAAGAGCACTTACATTCACTCCATCTCCCGGAGGATCCTGCTATGGCTCCGCAGACTGACCTTCAATCAATACTTGTTTATCATTATCGTAAAAATCATGATGAATTATTCAACAGCTTATGAAAAAATGTATTATTGATGGGTTTTTGGCATCATTAGCCTTAGTCTGTTGTCTTTTTTTTTTCTTTTAATAGGCCAATGTTGACAGCTCCACCCTCCGGTTAAGTCCAGTTTTGTAAGATTTAGTCCAGTTTTGCCATTTTGTTTAGACTTTAATGTAGTCGATTTACTTCTGAATGTAAGCACAGTATAGTATATATGAGAAATCAGCCAATGACTTTGATAGTTGACGCACATTTGTCTTGTATTTGGGCAAGACACTTCAACATATTGTCAATACTGAACATCATGAGGCAGATCAGAGTCTGAAATTGTTTTTTTTTTTGTTTTTTTTGGTGTGATTGGCAGATAAAGGTGAGTAGAGGAGCCAAAAATTGTACTCAAATTACTGATATAATATTACTCAAGCAGAAGTACAAATTTGTGGTTCAAGAAATTACTCGAGAAAGAATAAAAATGTATGTGGGGCAAGTTGTAGGTGGGGACTTGCAAGTTGTGACTTGGACTCGAGTCAGACTTGAGTCACTGTTTTCAGGACTTGAGACTTGACTTGATAAAAACAAACAAAGACTTGGGACTCGACTTGGATTTGGAGGTCAGTGACTTGGGACTTGCCTCGGACTTGAGACCTGTGACTTGACAAGACTTGATGCTTCTCCTAAAAAAAATATATATAAGTTTTTAGAAAATACTTTTTTCTTTATAGTTGATACATGCAGTGCTTAATTTTACAAGAACAGACGGGAACATGTCCCTCCCACTTCTCTATTTGTTACTTTGGATGTAACTGAAGTACTGTGATGTGGTATCCTCAAAAGTACTACAGTAATATACAGTACAATAAAGTACAATGCAGTAATATACAGTACAACACAGTAAAATGGAGGGAACTACACAGAACAGTCTAAGTACAATTTTGTTTTAGTTTCACATAAAGACTTGAAATGACTTGAAGCTCAAAGCAGATGACTTGGACTTGACTTGGACTTATGGGCCAGTGACTCTAGACTCAACTTGGACTTGCCTGTATTTGACTCGGGACTTGACTCGGACTTGAGGTCAAAGACTTGAGACTTACTTGAGACTTGCAAAACAACGACTTGGTCCCACCTCTGGTTTGGGGAAAACTACTACTCAAGAAGTAGTAACTTAAAGTAACTTTCAAGACAACATCTGATTTATAATTTAAAGTTAATATATGTAAAGTTAATGTATTAAAAAATGCACACAATCTTGTATTCAGAGCACACAAAAATGAGAAAAACAATATTATATCTGAAGGAACAGTCAAGAAATACAAATACTAATCATAATCATTTCATATAAAGCTTTTGTCACTTGTAAACTCACTTACTACAACTTTTACTCAAGTTCGAGTACTGATACTTTAATAGACTTAATTCAAGTAGTAGTAAAAGTACTGAATGCTGCTAGAAAAACACTCAGAAAAGTAACATTTCTTTAAAAAGTTACTGAAGTAAATGTATCTGTGGATCCACTTCTGTTGACAGGTGGATTAAGCAGAGAAATGCAAGGCCTGTTTGCACCAAAATAAACACAGCGGGTTACGAAATAAGCCTTTCCATCTTCACCACCTCCAGTGTCTTGACCTGGATGGAGATCATTTCAAGTTATTCAATAAAATATTCATCTCTTCATTTTTCTGGGTCAGTTCGTGCCTCCTCTGTACACAGTTTGACAAACACCTTGACACTCGTTACGTTCACGTCAACACCAAAAGTCTGAGCGTCGTCCAATTGCCAGAGTTACCAGATTATTGAAATGTCATGTAAACAGTTGCATCTGATGTGAGTAATCGGATTTCTTTCTGGCTCTTCACGTCTGTGTGGGATAATGATGCAAACTAGTATGGCAAAAACAAAAAAATGTAATTAAATAAAATGTTAAAGACAGAGAGAATTGTTTCATAATCCACCGAGTCACACCAGGTCAGCAGGTACTTTTCACGATTTTCTTTCTTATCTGAACACATCCTACAAATCACATGTGGGCAGTGTTGGGAAGATTACTTTTAAAATGTATTCCCCTACAGATTACAGATTACAGATTACCCCAAAATGTAGTTTGTAACGTCATCCATGAAGTTATTTAAAATGGGTAACATAATCTGAATACTTTGGATTACTTGATTTGTGGTAGAGTAGCAAAGACTAGGATGGTTTAGTCCTGGTTTAGACCTGGTTTAGATCTAGTTTAGACCTGATTTTCATCCTGGTTTAATGCTGGTTTAGACCTGGATTTAAACCTGTTTAGGCCTGGTTTAGATCTAGTTTAGAACTAGTTTAGACTTGGTCTTAGTCCTGGCTTAGTCCTGATTTAGCTCTAGTTTAGATCTAGTTTAGACCTGGTTTTAGTTCTGGTTTTAGTCCTGGTTTAGACCTGGTTGTGATCTGGTTTAGATCTAGTTTAGACCTGGTTTAGATCTAGTTTAGACCTGGTTTTAGTCTTGGTTTAGACCTGTTTTTGACCTGGTTTAGACCTGGTTTAGATCTAGTTTAGATCTGGTTTAGATCTAGTTTAGACCTGGTTTAGACCTGGTTTAGATGTAGTTTAGATCTAGTTTAGACCTGGTTTTAGTCCTGGTTTTAGACCTGGTTTAGACCTGGTTTAGATCTGGTTTAGACCTGGTTTAGATGTAGTTTAGATCTAGTTTAGACCTGGTTTTAGTCCTGGTTTTAGACCTGGTTTAGACCTGGTTTAGATCTAGTTTAGACCTGATTTTAGTGCTGGTTTAGACCTGGTTTAGATCTAGTTTACATCTAGTTTAGACCTGGTTTAGACCTGGTTTAGACCTGGTTTTAGTTCTGGTTTAGACCTGGTTTAGATCTAGTTTAGACTTGGTTTTAGTCCTGGATTTAGTCCTGGATTTAGTCCTGGTTTAGACCTGGTTTAGATCTAGTTTAGCTCTAGTTTAGTTTTCGGCAATGAGTGGAATTACTGAAAAAAAAGTAATCAATTTCTTTCAACAAAGTAACTCACTGAAACAGTAACTGTAACTGAATACAGTTACTCATAATTTGTACTCTGATTACGTAACTCCGGTACATGTAATCTGTTACTCCCCGACACTGCATGTGGGTTATCAGATTATACTTGTACTATATCTGATTTCTTCTGACCATGTGGGTGTGCTTCAGTGATCTGACGCTCATGAACAAGTTGGCTCTTTGAAATTAAACATAATCAAAATAAAGGAAACGTTCAAAGGGTTAGACACTCCCCCACTCTCGGTTTGAACCTTTTCAAACAGATCTTAGCCTTGGTCATTTCTCTCTATGATCATTTTGTAGATAAAAGTACTTCTTACGTTGGCTTACATTCAGTCATATAGATACTGTACATTTTTAAAGAGCCAGTCTTTTGAACGCTTCTTTGAAATTAACAGATCCAAAAGAGTCAGATCCCATAAAAGAGCCGAAAGTCGCACCACTACTGTAGCTAATGCTTGATCATATTAAAGGTGCACATTGTAACTTTTTTCGCAAAGGGTCTGCTACCTCCTTGTCTCCTAGTCCAGTGTTTCCCAAACTTTTTTTTGTTTGTTCTGGGGACCCATATTTTAAAAGTCACAATCCTTCGCAACCCAAGTCAATAGACATTATGTATAAATCACAAAATAAAGATGGATTTGAACATTATTGAGGATATTTTATTGCTGATAAAATCGTGATCATGTCTCTGAACAATGAGTATTACTCAAGTTTTAAACAATGAAAAACAGTAATTGAAGCAGCAATAAAAGGATCCATAAGTCGCCAATTTAGACAATAAATGTAGCCCTATTTCTTTTTCTTTTAATTCAACTGAACCAGCAATATTGGAACTAAATAGTCAATAAAATAATTATAAAAAGATTAGAAATTATACAAAACATCTAACGTCATCTAACAACACAACGTCTTAACATTTCAACATTTCTAATGAGATAGAGATGTGTTTTTGTAGCAAGTTCCAGTCCAGGGTGCAGGAGGAGAGCGAAATAAGCATAGAAATACTGACCCTACCGAGGACAGGATATTCTGACGAAATACTTATCCAGAATGACGATAAGGTCACAGATCCATGTAAACAAGAACTACATGCAGATCGTGACAAGGCGACCCAAAAAAAAAAAAAATCTCCTGTGACCCACCGGAGGATCGCGACCCAGTCTTTGGGGAACAATGTCCTAGGAGATGTTTGCTTAGAATATTTCACCGTATGGCATTAAACAGACATATCTTGCAGTAATTCAGTAACAAGTGTTTCTGTTTTTGTTGAACAATACCTGTTACTTGACCTCGTGGTGTCTCTTCTCCCTGGAGATACTGTACATACGTTTAAACCCATTGTAAAACATTCCAGACCACACAATAACATCTCTTATAGAATAAATTGAAGTAGTGTGACGGTTTGAAGAAGAGACATGAACCCTTAAATATGTCTGTTGTTAATTTCAGTCTAGTCTTGTAGGGAGTATTATAGATCCAAGATAAGATAAAGAGGTCAGAGCTGGTTGTGTTGGTTTGACACAGCTCAGAATAGCAATTTCTCAATCTCCATTAAGACGATCAGAAAAGCTCCATAGTGCACCTTTTTCATCACATTATATGTCATTTACCCTTTTGACCTCCCCGTTTATGCTCACGCTAGCTCGCCATGCTAATTCGTCACACCCCACAAGGCCATTTGCCCCCGGGCTCCTGCACACTGAGGCAATAGCGCATGAGTAACAGAGCAAATTCCCCAATCGCTTCCCCCACATCTGTCATCGTGCACGAACGTTATCACGGAATTATCTCATGACCCCGGGAAAGAAAACGCAAATGCCTCTACAGTGGTTTCTCCTCCATCACCACAATTCCAACCACTTCTCTTTGTTCTCTCGTCTTAGGCCCTATTACAATATTACACCGGTTAATTAAAACTGTGAGGTGATAATTTTGTAACAGATAAGAGGTAGCTGTTAAAATGCATTGTGTAACTTTTCTGGTGGAGGGTCCGTCAAATGCTTTTCTCCGTGTTATGTTTTGTTATTGCTTTGTCTGGAATGTTTCATAGTGCGGCATTAAACCTTTCTATCGTCATGGAGACCAAACCAGACCAAGTTACAGGTCAGATCTGTGGAGAGGAGGCTCAGCTCACAGTCAGAATGCTTGTTTTTCTAGGGTGTTTTGAGCTATAAAACCACCTGTAATTGAATAAATGTAAGGTAGGGCTGTTTAATGTCACACTGTGGAACATTCCTAGCCAGGCTGGCGCCACCTTGTGCCTCCGCTCAATTTCATTTCTCTCCAGCAACTAGGTCAGGAATCAAAATACAATAGATGGTTCACAAAATTCCAGGAAGTGCAAGTTTGGGCACCAGCCAATCAGCAAAGAGTCTTAAGCTCTTTAGCCTCCAACCCCATCAAAAAACAACCGCACACCCCACAATCCACAATCATGGACCATCACAATATTGAATTACAAGTCTCTTTGCTTAAATTAAGAGTTATGGTGCAGCAATAGCTAAAAAACGACATAGGGAACTACATAGACCATGATCCTTTGCTCCATTTCAGTGTCAACTACAAGAAGAAATAACAGTTCTAAACACCTTTACCGTATTTTCCGCACCACAGAGCACGCTAATAAGCCTCCAACCCCATCAAAAACGACTGCGCGCCCCGCAATCCAGAGCGCCGTATACATGAATCCACTCAGGTGTCCCAACACGACTTCAGTAAATTACAAAGCCGCACCACCCACAGTGCACGCAAACACACACAGAGCAGACAGCGACCGCACAGCGAAACACACCCCCCCGCAGTCACACTCATCACTACACACGGACGAGGAACGAACCGAAAAAGCGAGTGCAATGTGCCACTTCTAGACACAACTGAACCACTGAGTCACTGCGAACACGCCAACAACAACGCAGCGGTCTCAGATATCACCCTCAATACACGCCACAACTGAACAAAGCCCAGAGTCACAGTGAACGCGCCAAACAAAGTCCCACTGACCCATCCAACTGTTGTGTTTTGCTTAAAGTCTGGTGTGGTTTATTTGTGAAAAAAGTTCGGAAATAGACCATTTAATGACAGTGCGCCTTATAATCCAGAGCACCTAATAGTGTGTAAAATATGGTATTCATTGTTGTCAACAATTCCCAAAATCGAGGATTTAAAGCCAGAATAAAGAGAATATTTGGTGAATTTTATCAAGGGGAAAGACGTTATTGTCCTTCTTCCTACGGGATTTGGGAAAAGCTTAACATACCAGTTGCCCCGTTAGTGGCGCATTACATACGTCACGACCAAATAGCAGCGATTGGCTAAATGATAAAAAGTACCCACCTACCGTCGAGCGAACAAAATCTAAGGCTGCGAGGTGTATGTATGTATTTTTGTATTTTAACTACAAAATGTCTTGTACAATTGTAAGATCATTTTACTTGTCAAGTGAAATTTACTAAAATCATGATACAGCGTTCTTAATTCGAGTCATCTTAACTCGGCTAGACGTTAATTTTTGCAGTGCATGACTCCAGCCGCTTCTCTTTGTCTCTTGTTGTGAATGAACACATCTCTACTTAGGTCCCAACCATAATACGCTGGTTAATTAAAACATGTGATAGTGAGTCGTAATAGTTGATAATTTAACAGCTTCAAAAAGACTTAACACAAGAGCCCCGAGCTTTCTCTCTATATGAAAAACTGCGCTTCTGCATAATTAAACTACATTGATATTAAAACCCTTCTTACAGTTTTTTTCCCTGCTTCCCTTTTAGTTCAGACAATACGGTATAATTTAACGCCCTTATGATACCAATTGCTAATAACAGTCGTGATGAACTTTGCATGAAAAATGATTGTTGCTCATTAATTTAAACCTTGTGATTTCGGTAATTAAGTTCATTTATTACCAGGGACGTACGCGGTGGCTTGATTTTCCCAACGTGCCGCCTGCATGAGCTCGGCGTAGTTAGGGGCGCCCGCACGAAGCCAGAATGCGGTAAATTGCTTTGTTTTGTTTTAATTTGAAATCCCTTAATGAAGTAAATTGGATGTTTTTAAGAACTGTCACACTTGTATTGGCATAAGAAAGTTTGGGTATTAAGAAATTACAGTCCACTCTCGAGGAGCTCCCAGTGGTTAAGTGGCTTTGTGGGTTTAATATCTGTGGGTGAAACTGAAGATGTATGTAGGTAACATCAGGATTAAAGGTGCATTATGGGATTAAAGGTGCATTGTAGGACTTTTTCTGGTGCAATGGCGCAGAAAACATCTTATGGTGTCATGTGGTAATACAGGAGGTGCTCCACTGTGTTTTTAAACTCCATAAACAATTACATTCTATTACAAAAAAGTATAATATTTTTCAGACAATAAGGCGCACTTAAAATCCTTTAATTTCCTCAAAAATCGACAGTGCCTTATAATTGGGTGTGCCTTATGTATTAATTCTGGTTGTACTTACTGACCTCGAACTGATTTTATGTGGTACATGGAGCTCCAAATCTGTTAAAATGCGACTTTGGTAAGTTATGAAGCCGCGCCGCTTTATAGATTGTCAGAGCATTATGGTTACCGTAGTCAGGAGCCTCGAGGAGTAAATGTCCACAGTAACGGTAACGGTACAGTTCTTTTTAAAGACAATACAGTAAATTGTATTTACCTTGTTGACATGTTTTGGCTGCTAGCTGCGAGCCATCTTCAGAACTGCCACCCCTGGTTCTGACATTCTGAAGATGGCTCGCAGCTTGCAGCCAAAACATGTCAACAAGGTAAATACACTTTACTTTATTGTCTTTAGAAAGAACCCAAGAAATTAAAGTAAATAAGAAGACAAAATAAATATCTCTGGCCCAATTTACCGTCCTTAGTCAGACTAAGGTCTAAGGAAGTTGACCACATCAGGGCACAAGGATCAAGCTGTTTTTTTCAGAGCTTATAGTTTATGCAAATTAGCCATGTGGTTTTAAGTTTCGTTTCTGTAAAACGTAAACAAATGTGCGCAAAGCTGCATTGAAACACATCATTGCTCAATGTATATTTGAGTGGTCCTCGTAGGAAATAAAAAACTAGGGCTGGGCAAAAATAAAAAAATTTAATCACATGTTATACGCAAAACCAATTAATGAATTAAAAAGTAGAGTACAGCGCTCTTTTATTGGAAATGTAAATGAAAGAGCCATACATTTATTGTGCAAACAGCATTTCTTTCACAGGGGAACCTCAGAGCCTTCAAGGTATTCAGGGAAGGCTCAAGAAAAAATATTGAATGGACGTTTGTACTACTAATATATTTATTGAATATTTTTTATGCTGTGAGTAATGAACACTACACTAGTAATAATTTCTAGATCAGTGTTATAAACTTGGACTGATATTTCTTAGGAAACAAAGGGTTAATATAATGGAAATGGAAATGGACCAATCACATTTTTTCTTCCAATGGTATCTGGGTAGATCAGTTACTCCAGCACTGAACTAAAGAAATAAGCTCAGCTCAGAGCCGGTGCCCACGGTCGAACCCGCGGCCGGGCACGTTGCATCTCACGTGGTCAGAAAAAAGTGAAAAAAGTGTAAAGAAAAGATGTAAAACTTAAAGAAACCCTCGCAGTGGACTTTTTCAAAATAAAAGTCAGTGAGAAACAGACGTTTACAATAAAATAAATAAATAAATAATAAAAACTGCGTTAACGGTTTTAAAATAATTGTCGGTGTTAATGACTTAATTAGTTAACGCAAAGTTAACGCGTTAACGTGCCCGGCCCTAAAAAAAAGAACTTAAATTATTCACCCACATTCACAATACACATTCACCAAGACTGGGAGACAACGCCGGACGAATTACTCCATGTCTGAGCTAAGGGATCAGTCTCAAGTGTCGTCTGTTTGTTTCAATTATGCTCCTTATAATCCGGTGCACCTCATGTATGAAAATAGACGCGAGAACTCAACATTATTGATATTGCGCCTTATAATCCGAAAAATAAGGTAGCATCAAATTTTCAAGTACATAGCAGTGTGTGGGGACAGGGGGTAGGTGAAAACAGACATTTTCTGAGCACTCAAGCCTTAAAAGCAGAACAATGCAGAATTACTTAAACATGCATGAATCAACCAAAACACAACTGTCGGGTTATGGCGAGGGAACACCTTTACAACATGGTTAAAAGCTCATAAAAGTCGATGTAACATAATACATTCTTTTTAGTGGTTTTGGTTATTTTTACACATACTCTCATAGAGATATTGAGAAAACTGAGCGTCTCTCTATTGTGTGAGTGAAATCCTCGCTTTTCTCCTAAAGCAATTGCCTGCAGCTGTATTCTTTTGGTGACACCCTTTAAATGTGATTATCTTCTGCGGCAAATGGAAGAGCCACGGTGAGGGACACTGTGTTTAAAGGGCCCATATTACACTATTTTCTGATCTATGTTACAATGTTTCCTCACCACAAATAGACCTGGAGTTTTGTTTTGTTTATTTACTCATGTTTAACACACAAACCCTGCATTTTTAGCATTTTGATCTGGCTGTAGACCGACTAATATTCAGGGCAACTCAAACATGCGTGAATGAAACAAAACACAACTCCAGGTATATTTTTGAAGAAGCAACAACATTATTACATGACTTGAAGCTCACAACTGACCCTTTAAACAGCAACAAAAGGGAGCGTTTACAGTGCCTCGGCTGTACACAAGGAGATTTACAAACATTACAACACCAATTACAGCCGGATTCTTCCAGCTCATTAAAAGAACTAAATGCTATGAATGATAGATGAGGCTGTGAGCATAGTGACAAATGAACTGTTGGATCTCAAAGCTTAAGGCGAGGGAAAGATGTTTACTAAATGTCCCCATGAGGTTGAACTGTCCCCTGAGACACGTCTGATATTATTTTCCTCTAATGTGTTGACACGATGCAGAAACTTTAAACTCAACTTCGAGACTAAGAATAGACTCAAGACGGATACCATGATGATGACAATAAAAACAACACTACGTTTAGACAATAGAGTGTCATTTTCAATATTAAATCGTAGTGCTTTCTTTTCTATTACCATGTGACCTTAAAGAGCCCAGATTCAACTGTTTTTGATCATGTTATAATGTTGTTTCCTCATCAAAAAACATATCTGGAGTTGTGTTTCGTTTCATTCACACATTTAACACACAAACCCTGTAAGCTGAGTTCTTCTCTCAAACAGAAAACACCTTGTGATGTCATGTGAAAATACTCCACTGTGTTTTTAAACTCCATACACCTTCACTAGAATCATTTGGATGAATTTCAAACCTGGAATTGCCCATCTCTACTGAACAAAAGGTAAAAGCTGTTAACTTGAAAACTGCATCACAAACTGAAAAAACAAAACAAAAAAACATTTAGATCTTTGGAGATGTAGACAAAATAATAATTCAGGATTACTCAAATATGTGTGAATGAAACAAAACACAACTCTAGGCATATTTTGATAAGTTAACAACATTATAACATGGCTTAAAATAATAATACAGGACCTTTAAATTTGTAATCCCTCTGTCGTCCAGGTATGTTCCAGTTCCACAGTGGTCCACAGGCGTATACTCGTCTATGTGCTCTGTTCAGCAATACAGTTTATTGCCGTGTGATCAAATAAGTTAATAAGTTATGATTAGGGATGTAACAATAATCTTAGTATCATGATATTGTATCGTCAGAGTTCTCACAATAATATCGTGGTCCAAGACAATATATCGAATTACAAATCTCTTTGCTTAAATTAAGAGTTATGGTGCAACAGTGGCTAAAAAAAAGACAGAGGGAACTACATAGACCATGATCCTTTGCTCCATTTCAGTGCAGACTACAAGAGGAAATAACAGTTCTAAGCACTTTTAAGTCTTAGTTCTTTGGATTAAGTTTAGTCAAGGCATTTTAAGAGGAAAAAGTAGCATATTAATAGTTTTGTTAGCCTCCACAAAACATCGCGAAAGTATCGTACCGAGAGATTTGGATATTGTTACATTCCTAATCATGAGCCTCCCCACCATATCGCAAGCTTTCCCACGATATCACAATAAATATCCTACCGTGAGGTTCATACCGTGACAATATCATATTGTGAGACTTGGATATCGTTTCACGCCTAGTTATGATGCTCAATTAACATTAGTTTATGTCATATGTGTCCATATGTGTTAAATGCAAATGACGTGAAGAAACGTCTCAAACTTGAGTAGCCGGACATCCACTCATACCTGATCGATGCAACCTAGCCCTCGGGAAAGCCTGAAATCTGCTGAAATCCTACAAGACACTGACATGATACCAGACGGGACAGCGGCTCTTTCTGCAGGAGACATGCCCAGTAGAGCACGAAGTGACGTAGTCTGATAATCCCTCTAAACCTGTTCTGATACAGCTCAAGATCATTCTAAAGCTATTCAGGAAAAGTGTATTTCTGTCCTGTGAATGTGACTTTTTCAGTATCGATACCTGCCCAAATTAGTATCTAGTTTCAGTATTATTGATTAGTATCTGATTTTTGATACTAAACAACCCTAGAATGTTACATGAAACGCGACATATATCCATTTTAAAAAACTGTTCTGAGAAGCAGGCGGCTGGCATAATTGAATTCTAGCCCTATAAAGGTTTGATTTCTGTTCCTGTGATGTAATAAAGTTATATAGATGAAGTATAGAAACACAAACATTGTATCTGTCAAATGCACTGTAGGTTTAAGTCAGGCTCTGTAAAATGCCGAGGAGAACATTGAGACAAAATGAACAGATCAGTCAAAGCAGAATCACATTACATGACGTGCTTGAAAATAAACATCTCACATTTGCGTTGCAGAGGCCTGAAATCCACTTTTTCATATGCCACTTTTGTCCTGACTGTGTATGTCTGCATTTTTCTCTGTTGTCCAACACAGTAGAATCCAATAAAAGGCATCCTATTTCAGAAAGTATTATTTTAAAGGGCTTATATTATGCCATTTTCTGATCTATGTTATAATGTTGTTTCCTCATCACAAACATACGTGGTTTGTTTTGTTTCATTTACACATGTTTAACACACAAATCTTGCATTTTTAAGTTGATCTTGATTCTCTCAGACTGACAACACTCCACCTTCTGATGTCCTGTTGTAATGCAGGAGGTGCTCCACTGTGTTTTTAAACTCCATACACCTTCACTGGAATCATTTGGATAATTTCAGATCTGGAATTGCCAATCTCTACTAAATAAAAGCTGTTAACTACCACTTCATGACATCACAAGGAGTATTTTGAGCGTTGGAGATGTAGACAGACTAATAATAAAGGATTACTCAAACATGTGTGAATGAAAACAAAACACAACTCTGGGTACGTTTTTGTAGCCTTATTCATCAGCCGGTTTCACTTCGTGGAAACTGTCTGACCTCGCAGCATTAGGATTCATTTGCTCAACAACAGGCGGGTACTTTTTTTATTTAACCAATCGCTGCTATTTGGTCGTGACGTAGGTAATGCACCACTAACAGGGCTAACTGGTATATTAAGCTTTTCCCAAATCCCATAGGAAGAAGGACAATAACATCTTTCCCCTTGACAAAATTCACCAAACATTCTCTTTGTTCCGGCTTTAAATCCTCGATCTCGGGAATCGTTGCCAACACAGAATGTATGGCTCTTCGCTGATTGGCTGGTGCCCGGACTCGCACTTCCAGGGTTCTTCCAAACCGTCTAGTGTATTCCAATTCCTGACCTAGTCGCTGAAGAGAAATTAAATTGATTGGAGGCACTAGGTGGAACCAGCCTGGCTACTGTTTTGATGAGGCAACAACATTCTAACCTGACTTAAAGCTCACAAGAGTCAATTTTGTGTAATATATCACAGTGGGAGCTATTCAGGATATGATTACATGGTATTTTACAGTTGTTAGATCTGATTTACTTTTAATATATTGTACTAAACATGGCATTTCGCATAGACAGCAAAGCGATCATTTATTGTGCAATGCTTCTGAAAATAAGGAAGTGGAAAATAGAAAAATATTTGCTGATTTACTTCTTTAATGAGAAGGTTTAATGCCGATACAATTTCAAAACATTTTAGTCCTCTATAATTATCATAAACATAGCATTTTATTCAAATACGCTATCTCTCCTCTGGTTAAATACAGCAGTGTTAAAGCTGTTTCATGACTATGAAAGGGAAAAAAAAATGTATATTGTATTGTGAAGGTTTCTATAGGGTGTCTTTATATACTCTATAAGCAACCATGCAACAAAATCATCTTACCAAGCCTCGTGACTTTTTTCTGTAGCTCTATATAACGTCTATATGCTGTCTAAAACCCAGGAGAATACATAATTGTTTGTATCAAGGCAAAATATGAAATCCCATTATATTTTTCTGTATTGGAATTGCTTTTATACCACCGCAATACATGTCACAGCCCGGGCTATACATCTGGGAAGTAGAGCCATGCAATCATTTATGCTCATTAGACATACAACATTGATGTATACAGAAAGTGACAGGCCGCGTAGCTCCCAGTCGTGTTTATGGTCATTGCTGCTTGGAGTCGATATTGAGCAAATCATTCTCCAAGCTCCTAACCTTCTGCTCTTGTGTCTCCACCCAGGGATGACCTGCCAAGCCCGGACGTCCTACACCGAAGACGAGGTACTGTGGGGCCACCGCTTCTTCCCGGTCATCTCTCTGGAGGAGGGCTTCTTTAAGGTGGACTACTCCCAATTCCACGCCACGTTCGAAGTCCCAACCCCTCCCTACAGCGTCAAGGAGCAAGAGGAGGCGTTGCTACTATCATCTCCGCTCATGGCTCCCTCTTTGTGCAATAGCGGGTTGATGGGGGATAAGAACACCTCCATGGACTGCCTGGAGACTCTCGAGGACAATGACAGCACGACCAAGCTGCCCACCAAACTCCAGAAGATGACGGGGAGAGACGGATTGCCGAAAAAGTTGCTACGGATGAGTTCCACGACTTCGGAAATGACGTACAGTTTCGGAGACCTCCCGATGAAGCTGCAGAGGATCAGTTCGGTCCCGGGGGTGTCCGACGATAAACAGGGCGCCAAGGCTTCCAAAATCACAGAGCCCATGAGCAAGTCGGTGGCGGACTTGCCCCCGAAACTGCAACGACTTGCGGGGGGCCCTGGCGGCAGGATGGACGGACATTTACCGCCCAAACTTAGAAAGATGAACTCCGATCGCTTTACATAATTATGCCAATACCCTTTCCTACGACCTCTCAAAAAGTCCTTCCTTATTTATTAACGAACTATATTCTTATATCTAAAGACGTGTATAGATTATGTGCACAAGTACCTTATATGATTGACGGGATGGAGCACACTCCCTGGATGTTAAGTGCTACGAACTTTTTTTCTATAGGACGATGTACAATTAGCACAATCTGGCATGTATACGAAACAGCGCATGTAGAGCAGAATTTTTAATTTTCTTTCCGGCATGACATTTATCAATATTTTTATTTCAAGACGAAACTCAAACTGGTTTCTGACAGCGGAAGAATTGCACAAAGCCATATGATTTACAAATGCGGACAGATCAACTTTACACGGTTGCGGTTTTTGACGGCGAAATCGGCACATACATTTTCGTTTTTTTGAGTTGATCGCTTTCGTTGTTAATGTAAAAGTTGTGGCTATGTTCTGTTGACTGCATGCTCCTCTTCTTGACTTAGCTTATACAAGAGGTAATAGACAAAGATGTTTTTAGCCTTAACTATATTACCTTCTTTCCATTCTCATTTATTCACAGCTGTAGTTTTTTGTTTTGTTTTGTTTTTTTTCTTACTTTCTCCTTCGGTATTCCATATATTGACTAATTTACCATGTTCAAATGTATGAGTTCCAAATGATATTATAGAGATTTTTCCAGATTAGACAAGAAAAGATTAGCGGTGCTGGATGACCTGACAGTATAGGCACGATGTTACGCAATTAACCACTTGCTTATTAGTAACACTTCAGTTGAACAGTTCAATACTCGTACTTGAGAAGCACAAAGCAGTCATTACATAACATCCAGAGATATTAGCGAGGGCTTTCATGGCTATCTGATCATAAATTAAGTGCTTCGGGCGCTAGCTTTGTACTGCGCCATCATTTTTTTTATTCTTTCCTTCTTTCTTTTTTCCATAACCTCATAAACCCTTTTCTGAAGAATTCAATTTTAATGACACCCCCATTTCAACTTAGGTGTTACTGGTTAGGATTCAAAGCAGGCCCTACAGAGGAAGCAGAGCCTTTTGTCTTCTAAGGGCCTATAAACTCACTCCTTTGTGATGAAAGCAATAATATTATAATGACTCCAATCTTTCTATAGCCACAGGGTCTAGCTTAGCCCCTCTGTTCGGTTTTCTGGATCCATGCCATGAAAGCTGGTCAAGCGAATCGAAGATATTGTACGATACCCAAACTTTTCAGGAATAAAGGATATAAGAGACGTGTTATGCATCTTTGCCTGAATGTACGTGCTTTTGGGTTACGTTGTGCATAGGGACTGTGGACTCCATATTAGACTGCATCGCCTTCAGCGTAATTCTAGTAATTGAACTGTCCATCTAGACTGGCCAGCCTCGCCAAATTGATTTCCAACAAACTGAAGTGAACTAATGCTATGCAAGTCATCTCATACGAAAATGACATCAACTGTCGTACTATAAACCAAACGTGGGGTAAATGTTATGCAATCCATTCTAGACAATTTTCTTTCTTTGCTGTATCTCATGTAATGTGTAGTTTCTAAATCGTGTGCGTCCGTATTGGCTTTAGTTCGGTCATTGTTCATTTGCTCTGCCCTCTGGAACTGGAGCTCGAATTGACAACTTTGCATAGGATGGAAAGAATAAATAAATGTATAAATTTAAAAAAAATTTAAAAAAAGGAGAAGAGGACGGCTGGCCAGGCTAGAATCTTTCATCCACGAAGCGTCAATGTGTTCATTACAAAACTGAAATTGAAACCATCGCCACGCATTGCAGATTTTGTAAGAACATCCTGGACAAGCAAAATAACTTTAATTAAAATCAAACAGAGCAACCAAACTATCCAATTACTACATATGTGAGGGAGTAATAGATAAGGCTTGAATATATGCAAGAAAGATCAAGGCTAACCGTTTTAATAATTCTTGCAGAGCAGATGTCCAGCCCTAGATTCTGGCTCAGTTTCACATGACAAGACTTCACACACTTTCCATATCTCTTCTTATGTCATATTTGATGTCTTTATTTTGAGTTTTCATGCAAATAAATGAATTACTCTGCTACAGTTTGGAAGTTTGAGTATCTTTTTGTTCAACTTGGGAATTTTTCATAGAAGGTGCAACCTGCTCGTCTCCATGAAGATGTTACTGCTTTGCATGAAATATTACCTAGCATGGTCTTAAATACAATACCGGTCAAAAGTTTTAGAACTCCCTAATTTTTCCAGTTATTTATTGCAATTCAAGTCGTGCAAGTCCAATGAAGAGCTTGGAATGGCACAAAGGTAAATACTGAACAGCCAGAGGTTAAAAAAAAAAGATAAAAGATGCAAAACACAAGTCCAAACAGTCCAAACTCTGCCAAAACTACCTCAGGAAAACAAACAAGATGGTAAGCTCGAAAACATATCTCCAGACTTAAACCCCATCGAGCTGGTTTTGGGATGAACTGGACAGAAGAGTGAAAGCCAAGAAACCTACAAGTGTCACACATTTATGGGAACTTCTGAACAGACTTGGGAACAACTTTCTGAAGAATATTTGATTTCTATTGTAAAAAGAAAGAGCAACGAGTGTGTTCAGTTGTTTTATCTGCCAAAGGTGGACACTTTCATGAATTAGAATACGTTTTGGTCAACAGTAAACATTAAAAAACTGGAAAAAAGTGTGGTGTTCTAAAACTTTTGACCAGTAGTGTATATCTATTTTGCATTGTAAATGGTCAGGTGTTTATATTCCTGAAATACACCTTGAGACACATGCATTCTTACTGTGAGTGGGGCCTCTTCTTCCCAAATATGACCTATAACTTGGCCTGATGTTGTGACCTGCTTGTTTCTAAGGAGATAAAGAATGTTTAATGCCGTTCTGTGGAACATGCCGAACAAAGCAATGCTTTTTCCATGGAGACAAGCAGAGCCTCCACCAGCACTTTTAATGAATTATATATGTTCATCCAGTTAATCACTGCTACATTGTGAAGCCCCTTGGATCATCCACCAATCCAGAAGAAGAGTTAACAGCATTCGAAATACAAACATACTAGAAGATAGGAATGGGACAAGACACAATTTTTATGAGACGAGACGTGTTGAGATTCAGTCCACGAGATCGACACGACAAGACGAGATTTTTTACATAATTTCTGTGCCTTTCAGTTCACAATTTTTGCTCCACAATTTTTGCTTTATCTATTTTTACAGTTTTGCTCTCATTGTAGCACTGCTTTTTGGCATCGCAGCTTCTCAAGGGGAGTTACTAAGCAAAGTTAATCCCTCTTTTATCCATGGCAAATGTAAAAATACAAGGAAAAAATCATCTTCCTCATGTGCGCTCAATTGTGGCACGAGATCTTGTTCCATCCTTAGTAGAAGACCAATCGAGCCTTGTATCCATTCACATATTGTTTTCCTCAGTAACAAAAAAAACACCCTCTGAAACAGCTAGTACTCCAACATGTATTCCACCCAACCCTTGGTAATGCATAGGTTCACACACGGAAGACAAAAGCTGTAGCTACGGCAACACGCTGGGATGATGACTGCATTACGCCTCCTATGGCCATTGATAGTGAACATGTGTGGTGGCAGATAACTGGCCCCAATCCCTGTGCGGGCTCCCAGGGGTCCACACATGCAAATGATGCTATCTCTGGAATAGACACATTGACAAACAGAGTGCTATTTTGGTGTGTTTATCTGGCCTTATTGACAGTGCTGTACACCGGGGCCTAACATCCATGTCGTTTGTTACTAAATCCGGAGCGCAAGTGTGTCAGATGAAGCAACCCAAATCGACACAGCTCTAAACACTCTATTCCTCTATGTTATCCATCGGGTTGGATTATATGTTTTTGTAAATGATAATATTGTAACCAGGGTCCATCAAGTCCTGGTTTAGACCTTTCAGTCCTTGTTTTAACCTGGTTTATTTCTAGTTAATCTCTAGGATGCGTTCACACGTGTCCTCATTTGGTCACAGTTTGAGCCCAATTTGCCTCCTAATGTAGATTTGGTTTAGTCCTGTCCTAGTTCTGGTCCAGTCCTTGTCTAGTCCTGGATCAGTTCCTGAGTTAGTCTTAGTTTAGACACAATTATTGTGTTATTAACTATGACTCCCAGTAGATGTATCCATGGGTGATAACTAGAGATGTAACGATATTAAAATTTTTCAATATGGTATTTTCATGATCCCATGGTAGGAAATTTATTGGGATATTTTGTAGACGCGAACAAAATTGTGACAGTGCTACTTTTTCCTTTCAAAATGCCTTGACAAGACTTTTATTCTGTCATAAACAAAGAATTAAGATTTAGATGTGTTAAAAAATTATGACTATCATTACTATTATTTGTACTCCTTTTCATTTATGGAGCGAAGGATCATGGTATATGTAGTTTACTCAGTTTATTTAGCTATTACTGCACCAAAACAATGAATTTAAACAAATAGATTTGTAATTCGATGTATTGTGTCAGCCAACGATATTATTATGAGACTTTTGACGATATGATATCACAGTATTTAAGTTATTGTTACATCCCTAGTGACGTCACAAAAGAGGACCCTGGTCTGTCCCCCATCAATTAAAGGTTCACTGTGCAACTTTACTGGCAGAATCCAACTCCCGTTTGTATATGTGGACATGTTTTTGCTTTTGGCTGGAATGTATGTCAATGAAGTATGCCAATGACGTGATGTATCTCCATGGAGATGTCACCAGGCCAAGTTACAGGTTAGGTCTGTGAAAAGGCGATCACAGGAACAGTAAGAATTAATGTTTTCAAGTTATTTTTTTCAGTTATAAGAATATAAATGTAATGAAGTAAATGTTGGATTGATTTTGTTTTTATTTTTTGCACTAGTGAAGTTAGGTAGTCAGGCAGGTGCCACCTAGTGCCTCCACTCAATTTCATTTCTTTCCAGCGACTAGGTCAGGAATTGGAATACACTAGATGGTTCGCAAAAACCTCGAAAGTGCAAGTGTGGGTACCAGCCAATCAGTGAAGATCCATACATTCTGTGTTGGCAACGATTCCCGAGATCGAGGATTTAAAGCCTTAACAAAGAGAGTGTTTGGTGAATTTTATCAAGGTGAAAGACGTTATTGACCTACATTGACATTACATACTTCACGCAGCAATTCGTTAAATAAAAAAAGTACTGTGCCTACCGTCGAGTGAACGAACCCTAACACTGCGAGGTCAGACGGTTTCTACGAAGTGAAACCAGTCGGGCTAGAAGTTATGAGCAGAGCACCTTTAAAGCAGTAGTGAAGTACCTAAAAAGTATGTTTTATACTACCATGGCCAGACCTTTAGGCTCCCATTGAGACCTGACGAATACTATGACAGCTGGTTATTATTAATCATAGTACAAAAACTGCACATACTATACCTCTATCCTAAAGCTATTCCATTGCATATTGACATTACAGACATCAAACTATGACAGGTCTAATTTAGTGGCTGTAACTTGTCACCTCATGTGGTTAAAAGTGCTTCTCCTGCAGACTGTCTCCTATGGTGACGTCTTTATTCTGCGATCACGTCTCTTGTGGAACAGCCCGGGTTTTCTCCTGGAGCTAATGTCAACCCTGTGACTGCTTCAGAGCGTTGGGTTAATTTGGTCTTTATCCTCAGATTACCCTTTCTTTGCCTCTTAAATAAACCCATGGGATGAATCCAAATACCACAGCTGTTCGTGGCATTCTCCTCTTTCCACCAATATGGGGCGAAAATCCCTCTAGACCCCCTGAAATTGCTTCTTTCATCTGCCAGGAACACGTACAAAAATCTCACAAAGACACGCGTTTTATTTTGTCAAGACTGGCTTTCTTGTGGAATGCAACTTTGAAGAAAAAAAAACAAGTGTAATTGACAAAGATTTGGCGTATCAAGAAAAAAGTATTGTTGTTCACAGATAAAATCCTTCAGGAATTTAACAATGAGATCTGGAGCTGTTTTGATCCCATTATTGGGTTACCTGACAATTTCACACATCCTTTAAAAAGCAAATTCAGGCAGGATAGAGGAAAAGTACAATACAAAACACTGTTAAGACATGCTAATACGTGGTGAATTACATTGAAATTGCAGTCTTTTCGCAAGCACGCTTTTAACCTTGGAATGAAAAATGGTTCAAAGGCCTCGATTCAAGCTGCCCGACTTTTTAAATGCTTTGTCAGTGTGATTCCCTTATTTCCAGGAATAGATCATCAAGTCTCAATAGTGGTGGAACTTGATTAAACATGCACAGTTAAATACGGCCGAGAGTGTCTGTTTGCACACTGCACTACTGTGGTGAGATGGCACAACGCATGACGCATCGCATATGAGCAATGGATGGTAAAAGAGAAACTGTGACCGATCTGTGAAGTCAGACCAAGTGAAGGGAGCAAGTTTGGTACAATCTACTCAGATCGTATAAATAACAATAAAAACTATTGTCCAATAACATTACAGAATTAACTATCTATAGTAATAGGACTAGAAGATCACTATGTATGAGTACAAATGAAATTGTTTTAAGCTTTTAAAGGGATAGTCCGGATTTTGGATCTCATTTCCCATTGAGCCAGAGTGTGGAAACCCTTTTTTAAATATTCCATCCAGTCTTTGTATTTGCAGAGGTTGCCATTGGCCACAGTTAGTCTGCCACTAAAAACTTCTTACCCACTCCACAAAGCACCCAAGGCGAATCTATTATTATGCCAGACTGTCGACGTGAATGTCTGTGTTGATAGAATAATTGTAGAAGTAAAACCAACCTTGCATTTGAAGGATTTATGTGTGAGCAGCTGCAGGGAGTTGTACTTCCTGATAGAAAGCTTGGCAGCGGCAGACTGATATCACCTAGCATCTCTCTTACCGGCAAAGTAAAATTCCATTGCTGCTGAGAAAATAGTCCCTCAACATGCGACGATTCATGCGATGCAAGGTTAGTTTTATTTCAAACATTATTCTATCAACACAGACATTCACATCGACAGTCTGGCGTTATAATAGATTTACTTCGGGTGTTTTGTGGAGTGTTTTAAGTGGCAGGATAACTATGGCCTTTGACATGCACTAGCCTAGCACCAGCGACCTCTGAAAATACAAGGACTGGATGGAATATTTAAAAAAGTGTCTCCACACATGTCCAACACTCTGGATAACTAGGAAATGAGGTCCTTTGTCCAAAATTCCAAACTGTCCCTTTAACTTTTTCAATTTCACTTTTGCAGATGGTACAGTTTACTGAGCTGTTGTCTTTACAATGTAATACAGTAATGGCTGATTTACAGTAAATGTACTAAAAGTGTGCTGACTCTTATTGATCCGGTGAACTCAGTGCACTTCAGGAGAAAATTCGCACCAAGCTCATGAATTCATTCATCTGGTGCATGTTGAGTTTGTTCAGATGAACTGAACCAACTCAGTAGCACCTCTTGCCAGGAGGGAGTAGTACATAGGGAGCAGTGTGTCAAGACAGTGCAGTACGTAAGGAGCAGAGTGATGGAAACCATAGTCTGATAGAAGTGAAAAGAAATCAGGGTGTATTTTATAAATATTGACTCTATCCATCATCCACTGCTTATCGAGTGGCAGGTCACGGGGGGCAGCAGTCTAAGCAGTGACTCTCAGACTTCCCTCACCCCAGACAGTTCGTCCAGCTTCTCTGGGGAGATCCCGAGGCGTTCCGAGGCCAGCCAAGAGCCATCTCTCCAGTCTCTCCAGCGTGTCCTGGGTCTTCCCCCGGGCTACCTTCCAGTGGGACATACCCAGAACACTGCCCCAGGTATTTAAATATATCTGACATTTGGAGCAGTAAGTTTCCTTCCTTGACTGAATACAAAAGGAGGAAACGTGTCTGCATTTTATTTTCCTTCACATTTCGATCGTTTTCTAATGTTCGTCTATTTCCTCCATTGATGCTTAGTGTGTACCAGAGCACTCCAGGTGCATACTGAGCCAAAAGCACACCAGAGTTTGCTTCAGACTCACAAAGGGTTAACATGCCTTACTTATGAAACACCAGAAAATACGGCGGTTTAGGCATCAAAAGTTAAAACGTGATAACAGACATTCAACCCAAAAATATTATCTGAACCTATAAAGTCTGCCAGATATTCTAACATCTAACACTTCATCTGCACCTTTGCGTATCTTCCATTTATGAACCAATAAAACATGGATGAAGTTTACTTTAACGGGCTCTTCCAGAAGATCAGGTGAGATAAGATCTGGTCTTGCTTACGAGAAAGTGAATCTATCTTCCCTGGCGATTGAAGTGATTTCCAATTGTTTTTTTATTGCGGTTCATGACTCATGGATCCTTGGAGTGATTTAGAGGAGGTCTGCCCCTGTCCACCGCTGCTGCCTGCCCACCCCGAGGCCACGGAGATAAGATCTGATCATGAAACTGAAACTAGCTTCTGCTGCTGTCCAACATGGCTCTTGACACCAGCCGTAAACTCAGGACAGATCACACTGCTCCAATAACAATGAGTGTTTGGAGTGGATTCGAAAGTATAGGAGAATGTATTGCCCTTGATAAGAATCTGCAGACTCTGGACTTCTCTTGGATGCTTGTAAATAATGCAGTGTGGAAGTCAAAGAGAAAATGGATTGCAAAATGTACCGAGGACTAGAACAGAATATTAAAACAAACTGAAAATTAAAACAAAACAAATCCAGGTTTTGCAGGAAGCATGCCCAGAAACAAAATTAATTGAAACTTCATCTTCTAGATTTCAGTATATATTAAAGCTAAAGTGGTAGCCAACTTTTAAATGTTATATTCCTTCCCAGAAAGTGTATTATAAAAGCAAAAGTTTGGGACAAAAATCAGACCAATGCATGCCATTTACCACTGGCAATGTGAGTCACTATAGGGCGCTTTGAGAACAGAGCTGATTGGCTGTCCATTGGTGGTCCACCCTGCTTCACTTTTCTGTCTGAGAAAGTTGTGCTACTAAAGTTGTGGCTACAAAATCCTCCATGTGAATATTAACAAGGTCACAAACTTTTTGCAAAATCAGACACTCCAGTCCACATGTCTGATGGGAAGCTAGACTGAGAATAAACATTTTCAAGTTAATAAAATTCTGGAAATTCAGAAATTCCAAGTGAAAAATTTGAATGAAATCCAATTGTAGACACATGAAATATAAATGAATTCAGTATTTCTTTAAAAATTGGATAGTGCTTGTGTCAAGACTAATTTCCCCTAAATTTTTTTTGATTATGTATACTGTTTATATATGAAAGTTACCATGAAACGGCATGTGATATGGAGAATGTTATAAATAAAATGTGTATTTAAAGGGACAGTCTGGAATTTTGGACATAGGACTTCATTTCCTAGTGAGCCAGAGTGTTGGAGACGTGTGGAGACACTTTTTTAGATATTCCATCCGGTCCTTGTATTTGCTGAGGTCGCTGGTGCTAGGCTAGTGCATGTCAATGGCCATAGTTATCCTGCCACTAAAAACAGTCTTACCCACTCCACAAAAAACCCCCGAAGCAAAACTATTATTACTCCAGACTGTCAGTGTAAATGTCTGTGTTGATAGAATAATGTTTGAAATAAAACTAACCTTGCATCACATGAATCGCCGCATGTTGAGGGACTATTTTCTCATATATCAGTCCACCGCTGCCAAGTTTTCTATCAGGAAGTACAACTCGCTGCTGCTGCTCAGACATAAATCCTTCAAATGCAAGGTTGGTTTTTACGTCTAAAGTTACTCTATTGACACAGAGATTCACATCGACAGTTTGGCGTAATAATAGATTTGCTCCAGGTGTTTTGTGTGGAGTGGGTAAGACTGTTTTTAGTAGCAGGATAACTATGGCCATTGACATGCACTAGCCTAGCACCAGCGACCTCTGCAAATACAAGGACTGGATGCAATATTTAAAAAAGTGTCTCCACACGTCTCCAACACTCTGGCTCACTAGGAAATGACGTCCTGTGTCCAAAATTCCAGACTGTCCCTTTAAAGAACACATATTGTGCTTGAGCGTAATATACTTTTAATCTACTATGTCTATTGACTTCAACAATAACTCTGATAGACAGGCGTTAATTAGCAATATGACATCTTGAAAATATGTAATTAAAGATTAAACATGCATGAATCGCTCCAAATACAATTTCGCGAGGGTAAATGAGAAGTGGAAACAACTCTAACATGATTAAAAGCTCTGAAAAGTCCATTTTGCATAATAGATCTGCTTCAGAAGTTTGCATTTGTTGTTTTGGTTGCTTTACACTGAGTATTACATTGCTCTAGTGATGTCTCCACACGTTTTTTGCCTTCCAACACTTCCACGCAAGCTCCACTGACAGTCCATATAAATCACCATCACCACCATTATCACCGAACATGTGCTTCCAATCACGTCTTACATGTTATAAATATGCGATCACACAGCCCAACAGTAGGAATATCCCCCTTTAATTCCCAATGTAACGAATCCTTTCCAACACCATTATACAAGAAACCCGGAGACAGCCGTGACAGGCAGATGAGAGAAGTGCATTACAGAGGCCTAAATGGGAGCGAGCAATGAATAATGTAACTGTCTCAATCCCTCCAATCCTGTAAGTTTGCCAAAAGACAGTGATCAAAGTTGAGTGGAGAAGGCACAGTTCTTATGGGGCCGATTAAACCTCTTGGATGTGTTCTAGGGAGGTGGGGGGGGCGCTCCAGGAGGCTAGGGGGAATATTACAGTCGACTGTCACTTCCTGTCAGGGCTTGTTTTACATTTACACTTCGCCTCTTTATCCCCTAACTCCTATCCGGGCAATACAAATGGCTTTGATAATTCTGTGTGGAAACAGCTGTGGCGGGCTAATGTAGCTGCTATCTGTCCAGGCGGTACAGAGGATGTGTGGACACAGGCAGGGGGGCACTTTAGCACACACGCAATTTGAGCTGTTGTGTTTGTGGTAGCAGCCAATCAGTGGTTGGTTGGTCCCCAGAAGCAATGAACAGCCATGATTCTGGAGTCATTATGCAGAGGGGAGAGAGAGAGGACAGTTTGGTTGCATTCGCTTTGTATTCAGCTGTTGTAGTGGTGAACAGTTGTGTTCAATGGCAGCAATGTAACAGCCAAAACGTAAGAAACTGACTATTCTTTCAGCTCTGTACTCCCAGTAAATAATCTGGTGCAAGGTTTGGAGTAGTGTCCCTGAGTGTATATTTGCTCCAACAACACTGAAGAATGGGCCAAATGCAAAGTGTCTAAAAGTACCCTACAGGTACAAAACAAGTTCTTATGTTGATAATTATACTACATAATGATATATCACTGGCAAATGATTTTTGGGAGTCTGAAAATAGGCAAGGCAAGTTTATTTGTAAGCACAATTCGTACACAAAGTAATTCAAAGTGTTTTACAGAATAAGAAAGACATTAAAATCACAATACAAGCAAATCAAAACATAATCATCATAAAATTAACGTTAAAAGAGAAGATTGTAGAATAAAAATTCTGTCATTTGAACAGCTAAACAGTTTTGAACCATTTTGAACATGGATTTAAACATTCTCAAAGTTGAAGCCGGCCTGACATCCTCACAAAGACGTTTCCATAATCTCAAAACAAGCCAGACTAGAGTCCCCGGATAAAACATATAAGGAAGCAGAAGTACCTCTGAGTGCTGTTGGATAATGTCAAAGTGACATTTGGGTAGCATTAAGCATAAAAATACTTCAAGGATGAATGAATACTTCTACAAAGTCAACAATGAAAAAAAAAAAAGAAAGAAAAGATTTTAAAGGTGCACAATGTAACTTTGCCTCCTTGTTATTGCTTTAACTAAAATATTCTATATTCCAGTACAGTGATGAATATATATTTAGGATTTAATTATGCATGTTGTTATTGCTCTAAAATACTTTGGTTCTTGGTCGCCTTTCCACAGATCTGACCTTTAAGTTTCTTGCTTGTATTGATAGAGATAAGACAGGTTTTATGCCATACTGTGGATTATTTCTAGGCAAAGCAATAACATCTCCATGGAGACAAGTGAGGCGGATGCTCTATCTGGATCTTAATCAGAGGTACTTAGCTGGAGAATTAGACTAATGATCACTAATGATTTGAGGTTTGACGCTTTAAACTGGAGCACTATAGGAAACCCCCAAAGACACAGGGAGAGCATGCAAACTCTACAGTCCTCCTCGTTACCAAGTGAGACTTTTAACCACCACCACATTGCGGTTTGTATTGTTCTTTTGTTTTATCCTTAAATTACAAAACCTTCATTACTCATCGCTGGTGTGACATAATCAAACTTACAAAAGCACAATCACTATATGACTATTTTTACTCCCTTGAATCAGTCCTGTTTTTATTAGCGGCTGCCATCGCTCTTGTTACCTCATTGCTCGTACTTAACCGTGTTACATAGAGCTGCTTTTTATGTACACGGTGACCAAAACTCAACCTCAAGTCATGCTATGAATAAATAAATACAATAAAAACACACAAAAAACATACAAAAACGTGATCATCTGTTCCTCTTTGGGTCACAGATTTGCATCTCTCTTGACGATTCAATAACGTCCACGGACACGCATACGCATCCCCCTGTGCTTTAGACTTCGCAGAGCTACAACAGATGCCGTGTCCCCAGTGGATTTTTTTTTTCCTTTTTTTTTTATGTGTTAAAAAAAAGGGAAAAAAACTGTAAGATGTGGGCGTCTGGAAAACAGCTCAGTTTGCACCTGAGTCTGAAAATCCATCTCTGGTCTTTGGTTGCCAACAGTGGAGAGAAAAAGGAGAGATAGAGAGATAGAAAGAGACAGAGAATAAAATAAGCAGAGGAGAACACATCACATCCAGAGCCCACTCGCTGTAAAATATGCAGTTCCTGTGAATGATGCTCACTTTTTTTTTTTTTCTCTCCTCCTCACACAGCCATTTGCCTTAAGATCAGTAAGCAACTGTCGCCTCACTGAGCCAGAAATACCCAGAGTACAAGCATGCATGGCCCATTGAAATCCTTTGGTACGAGGCTGAATGCGATCCTGAAGAGATTTCTAGTATAAACAGTGCAAGATTAGTGTGTGTTGTGGTAAATAGAACTGTCCAGGTCCAGGATTTTGAATGGCAGAATTGACGATTGCTGCAGAAAATGTTTTGCTGTCTGGCACGCAAGGTAAATGTTTTTTTGTAATTGCTGCGTATGTGAAAAGTATCATAGTAAGATACTGGTATTTGATATTGGCAATGATATATACTGTACATTTTGTGGATTGGATATCGGTTTCAAGATATCGGTTAAGACGATATCTGATTTTGAACTATAAACTGGTGTAATAAGACCATGTTTTGGTCAATGTTTTGATTTGATTTAGATTTTTTTTCAGATCCCCATTAGCTGATGTCCGTGACACCAGCTACTCTTCCTCACACAGAACAACAACAAATTAACATGGCTTATAGCTCCCTGGAGACAATCCTGCACAAAGAGAACGACACTTGTTGTAATATGAATCATAAATATCAATATAGATTTAAATTCTTTAAGTCCACCAATATTGGATTTTATGGGGCACACATGGGTTTATAAGACACTTTGAATGAAATATGGTAATCTATTTGTAGGAATGAATAGAGAATAAAGTTATTATATTCTTTTTTTCCATTGTTAATAATGGTGTTTGTATAAAATCGCAGTTTCTTTGCACAATCATTTTACATTTTTACATTATGAAATCTGAAGTTGGCTGAAAACACATTGTATTATTGAATTAGTGAATTATCTTTTTTTTTCAGACTGTTACAAAACACACTTGGGCAATATTTAACCATACGCCATGTGTGTTTATAGTACAGTAAAGTAAATTATATTGTCAGTCTCTGCTCTCATATTGGTTGATATCGGGTATCAACAGCATTGAAAGTATCAAAGTATCAACATCGGTATCGGAGCAGAAAAAAGCTGGATCATTGCATCCCTAATAGAACTGAACATACATGTAATTTTCATTTAGCCTAATGTTAAACCAATGGAGAATTTAAAGCTAAATTCTAAACATCATTAATTGCAGAAGTATTCACTATAATAATATAAATCTATTCAGCATCAGAGACCAGCTTATCTGGTTTGTCCAGGTCTCCTTTTGTTTACTTTTCAACTTTGTTTTGGCTAAAGCATCTCTAAAGCTACAAAAATGACAGATTTTGCCTATTATTTTCAATCTTTTGCAATATGTTTACTTTGATTTGTTATTTGAATTCCAAAAATTTGAATAAGTTTTCAGTAAAGCTAAAAATAACCACAGCTTATATATCTTCTTTTTTGTACATGATCAGTGGTTTACATAGAACAATGTAATTTAGCAAATCCCACATTTTCTTCACTGTAAAGCATATTTCGTTTCATGCTATATTTGGCAGCAACATCATCTCATAATAATAAGTCTCAGTTCATTAAAAACATCAAAGAAAATGATATTCCGATGGATGTGAATACAGAGAATTGCACAGTTAACACATATTATTGTATATGTAAATTTACCATAACATCTTCACTGTAAAAACTACAAAACAGCTACAGCTATGTTTATTTTGTATTGTACTGTTTTTAATCTGTGCCTTATCCCTGCTTATTTAACTGTATGTAAAGCACTTTGTAAGTCTGTTAAGAAAAGCACTACATAAATAAAATTCTTCTTATTATTATTATTATTATTTTACATTTTTACCTCTTTTCTCTGTTATCTTAGCTGTTTATTTGTTGTTTTTTACAGTGTACTTCCTGTATTCATTTCAAATGCCACACTCCAAGGCAATTTTCTCACTAAAATAACATTACACAGTGAGAAAAAAACCCTGTTCCATCTGAAACTGACCGCAAAAAAATCTTTATCCACACCGAACCATCCTGAATCCTGCCACCTTTTCTTCAGGCATGTGTCTAACCAGAGGAAAATCACCATGCATACTCCAAGGGCACCTATAATTGTTGTGCTCCGGGCTGAACCACTAGTAGGACTGGGCGAAGACTCCTGCTCCGTCTCCTTCTCCCTCTCTCTGGCTCTACATCTATGCCTGCTAAAAATAACGCGCGCTTAGACGAAGGAGGTTGGTGTTGGTGGATTCTCGGCTGCATCTTTCAACTCGCTTGCAGCCCCAGCAACTGATAAGTGTGGAGATTGGCCGTAACTGCTGGCCTGTTTGTTGCCTCCGCTAAAGCCTTTTTGATCCCGCTCACAATAGCACAGCAGTGGTCCCTACAGATTCTACACAATGCGGACAACAATGCATTTTCCTCCCTTCTCTCGCTTCCTCCGCGCTGATCGCAGGCCTGACACGGGATGTGATTTCTGACACATATGTTCATCAGCAAATTAGCAAATTAATTTAATATTTATCACACTTATATAATGAGGGTTCCCCCAAAGCACGTGTTACCTAGCAACTGCAACAGGATTATTTGCAAGTGAGCGAGCATACGTTTTAATTTACAGTGTACTGTAGGTTGCCGGATTCGCAGCTGGAAATGCGTGTAATATAGTGTTTTATTCATTTGTAAATAAAATAACACAACTACACTAGAAAAATGTAGTTGGGTTTATCCATAGACTGTGTAAAGGAGTGTGATGGTGCCCATAGCAGTCGGCTCCAGTCAAATGAAGCTCACGAGGCGAGCAGTTATAGGATCGAATTTGGAGCCAGTTCCATAGAAGGAAAAGGAATTTATTTACGGACAAAATATCAAAATAAAAAAACAGCGAGCGAGTTAATACAAACATTTTAAATCCAAAATGACAAGACTCACTGCAGTAGTCACAGAGTGGGATGACAACTTGCCAATGTAATCAATCAATCAATCAATTGGAAAGAGAGTCAATGGTGCCAGAAGCCCCTGCATGAACAAATATAGTCTATTAGCCTGACTCATCAGCCGGTTTCACTTCGCAGCATTAGGATTCATTCACTTGACGGTAGGCGGGTACATTTTTAATTGAGTCGCTGCTATTTGGTCGTGACATATGTAATGCACCGCTAACGGGGATAACTGGTATATTAAGCTTCTCCCAAATCCCGTAGGAAGAAGGGCAATAACGTCTTTCCCCTTTATAAAATTCACCAAACATTCTCTTTGTTCCAGCTTTAAATCCTCGATCTCGGGAATTGTTGCCAACACCGAATGTTTGGCTTCGTCTACATCCATCTCGACCGCTTTGTTTACTGTTGTGCTGCACCACAAAAGGGACCCAGACAGACACTTGACTTTGACGTTATGGCTTCACAGCTCTTCGCTGATTGGCCGATGTGCGGTCTACAACTTTTGGGGTTCTTGCAAACCGTCTAGTGTATTCTGATTCCTGACCTAGACGCTGGAGAGCAATGAAATTGAACGGAGGCACTAGATGGCGCCAGGCTGGCTAATAGTCTATGGGTTCATCACAGCAATTTAGTAAAGTGCTTATATATCTATTTAATGGGCAGACGACCTCAATAATGCAAGTGGGATGCATCAGGGATCAGTCCTGGGCCCTTTATTTTTTGTTATCTTTGAGCACAAGTTTGAGCAATGAATCAAAACACTGATACAAATTTGCAATGTAATGACATCCTTTTCAATGTTGCCATATATTGTATTTGTTTAGGTTCTGACAGCAATGTCTGAACTTTAAAAACATGGAGGAGAATTACACCAAAAGGCAAAAGAGTGGTGGAGTAATGAAAGCCTACCCTCAAACATGCAAGAATGAAACAAAAACACATCCACAGTAACTTATTAGGGAACAAAATAAACATAATTAAACTTTCAAGGACCCATATTACGCTGTTTTATGATCTATGTTATAATGTTTTACTCATTTAAAACATAACTCAAACGTGTGAATGAAACAAAACACAACTCTGGGTGTGTTTTTGAGGAGGTAACATTACATAATATTAATAATAATGTAAAAATGCAACCATGGTCATTTTGCCTCCATTTACTTTCTGTCTCCCTCTATAATTCTCCTCAGTGTCAGGCAGGTTCCACGTGATCAGCCTAAGTCTGCGCTGTGCTGCTGGTCATTGGCTTCATCATTGCGTGTCAGGGGCCATCCGGGGCCACTCTGCGGTCGAGGGATGAATATTTTAACAGGCCACAGTGTGTTCCACTTGTCTCACCTGCTTGTAAACAGGACTGCTACTCTCCCTGAGGTAGCTAGGTATTCTGCTGACAAAAAACAATAACTCCAGTACATAACTATGGCAACAAAACTTGGCAGACCTCCAGCAGTATTGAGCGGTGCAGACATAGTAGTGGTGCGTGTCATAGGTTGCTAAATTAGAGCTTAAAGGTACACTATATAACTTTTCTACACCGTGTGCTCGTTTCCTTAGATACAGTATGTTGTTTGTTTGTTTGAACGTTCTACAATAAAGCATTATATTGATTCCAGGACTCAAAGATGAATGCTGCTGCTGTGTCCTTGGGCAAGACACTTAACTCAATTTGCCCCCAGTGTTGGCATAGACTGGCATATGGGGGGTGCAAAAATATCGATATATCATATAGTTTAATGTGATGATACAGTATCGATATCGTGGGCTGCTGTATATCGATATATGGCCAAGAGTATTTTTTTTTGGTATATTTTACTAAATTATTTTGTTACAGTGCTACAGTTTTGTTGCTTGTTTAGTGGAAGTAAATTCGTTTATCCGACACATTTGACATTTTACATTATTGAACGGCATCAAATCGATTAGAAATATATTGTATCAAATCAAATGTGCACTGTATCGAGATATGTATCGTATCGTGGCCTGTGTATCGAGGTATGTTTCGTATCGGCAGCTTCGTAATGAGACTCAGCCCTACATATGAGTGTGAATGGGTGAGTGTTTCACAGATGTAAAGTGTTTTGAGTAACTTGACGGTACAAAAGCGCTGGATAAAAATGTGACCATTTACCATTAACATTTTTATCTTGCATTTATTTCACCGAGTATGCTTTTATTGTTCAGTTATTCCCGGAAAAACATGCATTCTTTCTGTAATTGGGGGCGCTTCTCTTACATCTGACATACCTTCCTTTAACTGGTTTAACCTTGATTTTATTCCCTATTTATAATTATTCTATTTCTTTTAATTTATTTATTGTAATTTATTGGATTTTTTGCATCACTGTCTGTTTTTGTGCCTTTTGTATGCTTTTTGTATTGCTCTTCATTGCTTGTCAAGCACTTTGTAAACCTTGTTTTTAAAAGTGCTTTATAAATAAAGATTTATTATTATTATGTAACACGGTCTGGGAGTATCAACTGCTATTCTCCATGGGGTTCGGTCAGTTTAATGCCATACAGTGTAAGATTTAAAGGTGTACTGTGTAACATTTCGGTTTGGGGTCTGTCACCTTCTCGTTTCTACAGATATGTTATTGCTCCGCTTAGAATGTTCCATAATATGACACTAAACACCTCACATTTATTCAATTACAGGTGGTTTTATTTCTTAAAAACACCTTGAAAAACAGGCAATCTGACTGTGAGCAGGGTTGCCTCTCCACAGATCTGACTTGTAACTTGACCTGGTTTGTCTCCACAATGATAGAAGATAGAAAGATTTAATGCCATACTGCGAAACGTTCCAGACAATACAATAACATCTCCATGGAGACAAGCAAATGGCAAAGTCTTCACCAGAAAAGTACACGGTGAACCTTTAAGGAGAATGCTAATAAATAATAAATACAAAAGCGTCTGCCTGGCTGGTTACCTGGTGGAGTGCATCACGACACAGGGGGGATTCATGCATGTTTTCAGCATCAGAAACAGAGGATGAGACAGTAGCAATCTCAACCTCACAGCAAGAGAGTCCTGTGTTCAGTTCCTGGGCTCAGTGGGGTTTTCCTGTTCAGAGTTTGAATGTTCTCCCTGTGTTTGGATGGATTTCCTCCAGGCACTCCAGGTTTAATTCTGACCAAAGTCCTTGCTGTGACTGCACACTGCTCCCGACTCGCTGCATCAAATCAATAAAAGTTAGGTTAATTTCATAGGCCAAATTTTGCAACAAGTAAAAATTTACAGATCTAGAAAAAGTGTACATTACAGTTATAAATGAACAAAAAAGAAGAATACCTATACGCAATACATATGAAGCTAAATTGTGTTGAAATCGGTTGCATAATAAGCAGTCTCATAGAACCATATTATATTGTAAATTCAGTGTTATGATTAATAAAAAACACTCACACCATTCAGTTTAAATGACAGTCGAACAGAGAAAAACTGAGCTTTGAACACATGTATCTGTGTCATTCTTTAACATAACATGAATAAAAGCTTTCACTTTCGTCAGGCTAAATTATGCAAATGTAATGAGTCATTAAAGGGCCCATATTACACTGTTTTATGAGCTATAATAATAATAATAATAATGCATCAGTTTTATATAGCACTTTTCTGGACACTCAGATGCTTTACAGAGCAGTATTCATTCATCCACACTCAATGGTGGTAAGATACTGTTGTAGCCAGAGCTGAAGAAGAAGAAGAGAGGAAGTGAGACTGTCAATCTGCGCCATCGGTCCATCTGACCACCTCCATCACTCACGCACACCCCACTTTCTTTACTAGGCAATGTGGGTGAAGTGCCTTGCCTAAGCACACAATGACAGTTTTTGTGACTGACGCCCCCCTGTGGCACCTGATTATCTCCCGGTCTCCCATCCAAGTAATAACCAGGCCCGGCCCTGCTGAGCTTCTGAAATCTAACGAGATCAGGCTTTGACAAGACGGTATGGCCAATATGTTTGTATGTATACTATGTATGAAGTGCTCCATTGTGTTTTTAAACTCCCTACACCTTCACTACTCCATACACCTGGAATTCCCAATCTCTACTGAACTAAAGGTATAAGGAGCTGTTGTTGACCAGAGCATTTTGAGCTTTGGAGATGCAGACAGACTAATAATAAAGTTTTACTCAAACGTGTGTGAAGGAATCAAAACACAACTCCATTTATGTTTTTGATGTGATGTGTTATGTTGTGATGCATTATAACATGTCTTAAAGCTCACAAGAGTCACTTTTGTGTAATCTAGGACCTTTAAGGTGTGAGAATAGTCAAATAAATTCTAAACGATGAGATGTCAGGGTAGAACGCTACATAAGGACGGACTGGGCTGAAGGAAAACCTCCCTTGCATAAATGTCACAATTATCATACACAATAGACCATATATATATATGCAGATTTAAACACCCCGAAAAGCCCATGCAGAAGCCAACTAATTATTACACCGCTGCAGAATTAGGTCAGTGTTCGAATATAAAATGTATTAATGTAATGTGGTGCTGTATTCTGCTCATTATGGTATGGTGAAAAGGTTAACATTAATACTGTATAATCTTATATATGCTCTAACAAAAAACAAAATCAATATATTAACAGTCATTTTGCTTGTTGTCAATCCAAACAGATCAAGAGATATCACTTAAAACACCTTTTTGCTAATTATAGCGCCCCCTAGAGATCAAATGTCACCAAATTTTTTGAGGGTCTAGAGTGAGGGGTCATGGGTCCAGGTGTCAAGTTTGGTGTCAATACGTCTAAGCATCAAGTTTAGTTTAGAGTTTCAAGAAGATTGGACAAAATTTGTGAGAGGAGATACATTTTGAAGGTTTTTGATAAAAATCCCAAATGGCGGAAAATCCAATATGGCAGAAAATGACGTCAAGATTTAAGCCATAAACTTAAGAAATAAACAGGCACTTTTGCAAAAAATTCAAATATTAACAGTTCGAAAGCATTGTAGATTCATGAAGTATGTAATGCACCACTAACGAGGCTAACTGGAATATTAAGCTTTTCCCAAATCCCATAGGAAGAAGGACAATAACGTCTTTCCTCTTGATAAAATTCAGCAAACTTTCTCTTTGTTCCGGCTTTAAATCCTCGATCTCAGGAGTCATTGCCAACACAGAATGCATGGCTCTTCGCTGATTGGCTGGTGCCCGGACTCGCACTTTCGGGATTCTTACAAACCATAGTGTATTTTGATTCCTGACCTAGTCGCTGGAGCGAAATAAAAGTGAGCGGAGGCACTAGGTGACACCAGCCTGGCTACCACAAAGCACCAAAAGCAAAACAATTATAACGCCTTTCGATGTGAATTTCTGTGTCGATAGAATAATTTTAGAAGTAAAATCAACCTTGCATTTGAAGGGTTTTTGTCTGAGCAGCAGCAGCGAGTTGTACTTCCTGATAGAAAGCTTGGCAGCGGGGGATTGATATCACCTAACACCTATCTTACCAGCAAAGTAAAATTCCACTGCTGCTGAGAAAATAGTCCTGCAACATGTGACGATTCATGCGATGCAAGATTAGTTTTATTTCAAAGATCATTCTATCAACACAGACATTTACATGGACAGTCTGGTGTAATAATAGATTTGCTTCGGGTGTTTTGAGGAGTGGGTAAGACTGTTTTTAGTGGCAGGATAACTATGGCCTTAACCTAGCACCAGCGACCTCTGCAAATACAAGGACTGGATGGAATATTTTAAAAAGTGTCTTCACACGTCTCCAACACTCTGACTCACTAGGAAATGAGGTCCTGTTGTGGAAAAAGACTCCGTTTGTAGACACTGATGAATGTTGAAGCAAAGATGCAGAGTTTATTTTTTGCAAGAAATAGGTCTGACAGAACAACAAGCAGTATGTCCCTCCGACGTAAGACCTCGAATGATACAAGCACCAAGTTTATATAGGTTGAGATGACCAGAGGACATATATTTCAATGTGAGAAGGTGACGACTCCTACTGAGGTGTGGCCAGATGTGTTTCTGTTGGCCTTCCTGAGCAGGATGTCACATGTGGAGTTAAAACAATAGGAGAGACAAAAGTCTGAAACCCAACTGCTTGATCGGACTTGCATCCATATTCACCTGCCTTGATCACTTTCTGATCAGCTTGCTTCTAGACAAGTTTAGCAAGCAAAAGGGAAAAGAAGCAGGAGCATTTACATTGAAGGGTCTTTCCCAACTTAATGAGTTTCAGTTACAAGACCAAATGTTGTTTCTAAAAGGCAAAATAATCACATAATATTTTAATTTCCTTTACAGTCCTATGTCCAAAACTCTGGACTGTCCCTTTAAAAACATCATCCACTACAGAATCTGTCGATTCACTCATCACTCTCTCTCGGGACACACTTCAGTCCACATTATAGGAGGAGAACGTCACCTGAAACCCAGACAGAGTTAATGCTAAAGCTGTGTTGCGGCGTCTTTAGCTTACACAGTAGTTCTTGCCTCTCCATGTTATTCGTAATGCACTGCAGCCACATGTATTTTTGATGGTATGGAACAGCAGAGAGATCTCAGAGCCTCCACTTTCCCTCACAGCAGGAGGCGCCCCCGCCCCTCCTCCCCCCGTCAGAGCAGAGCCGGAGGGAGCTGATTGGACTAATGTTGCAGAATGAAGCACTGTTTTCCTCCTCCTCACTCTCCTTTTCTCAGGAGTAAATACAAAAGGCTTCAGCTTAGTTTTCAAGATAAATAGTCTGAAGCAGTTGATGTGCTGCAAGATTTAGGAGTTCCAAAATGTGCTCGCCATACTTTAAGATGTTTGATTACCAGCCTGTGAAGACATTTATTATACACCATAAAAAGGAGGATAGAGACACTGTTTCTGTGCTTGAAAATATTAACTTTCGCAACTTAATACAATTCATCTTTTTTTTTTTCTTTTATTATCTACTTTTGCACACCTTGGCCTCAGCATTCCACCCTACATAACATTTGTATCTGCACTGATTTTTTTTTTTTTTTTTTTTTTTTTTTTTGTGCATTTGATTTGTGCATTGGTATTTACAAAGTTCACCAACGAAGGATTTCACCTTTTGGGGACAACTGGGGAGTGAAGTTTAAATCAAGCTAAAACAATAGCTGCATGCACTGAAGTCAGTCAGTGGTATAATAATCAGAACAAGTCTGGTGAAAGTCAATGGATTTTAAAAGCAGGGAGGAGACATTCTGGATTTTCAGCTGATAACATCGTGCTGCAAGGCTAAGAATTTAGATCTCTGAGGAGGATGAGACTAAGCATATAGCCAGGCTGTTGCCACCTAGTGCCTCCGTTCAATTTCATTTCTCTCCAGCGACTAGGTCAGGAATCTGAATACACTAGACGGTTTGCAAGAACACCAGAAGTTGTAGACCACACACTGGCCAATCACTGAAGAGCTGTGAAGCCATGACGTCAAACTCAAGCGCCTGTCTGGGTCCCTGGGTCCAGCACAACAGTAAACAAAGCGGTCGAGATGGATGTAGACAAAGCCATACATTCTGTGTTGACAACGATTCCCAAGATCGAGGATTTAAAGCTGGAACAAAGAATATTTGGTGAATTTTATCAAGGGGAAAGACGTTACTGCCCTTCTTCCTACAGGATTTGGCGCATTACATACATCACAATGACCAGTGACTGGCTAAATAGAAAAGTACCTGCCTACCGTTAAGGGAACGAATCCTAATTCTGCGAGGTCCACGAAGTGAAACTGGCTAATGAATCAGGCTACTAAATATATGCAAGATTAGTCAAACATGTGTGAATAAAAGAAAACAATAATACCGGCATGGCATAAGAGCTTACTTTCTATTACTTACCTTACAGCAATTAAGAGAATATTATTCAAAATAAAGCTTTCGACTCTGTTACAACATTGTGACCTCGTCAAAAACATGCCTGAAGAGGTTTTAGATGTCATCCATTCATTTTCAGTATTTTAGCGATCTCTCCCAGGCCCTCTTCAAACCCTTCATCACACAAAACTGTAAACAACAACTTGACAAACCTGACGCGATGTGCAGTAGTTTCATTAGCAGGATGCACGCTGATTGTGTTGTGACAGCGGTTTGAAGGTGGGGTGACTTAGCGTTGAGAGCAAATGAAAGTGAATCATACGTTGTTTTCAGCAAATATAGCATTTTCAAAACAATAAAAGGTAACATGGTGATCTAAATATGTTATGTGTTAGTAGTTAATACCCTAAAGAAGTCAAATACCCCAAGCTGTTAAACTGCCAAATTTATCTGCCCCTTAAAAAACTTGCTTCTTGCCGCCCTGACATCACATCTCTCCTTCCGTGTCTTTGCAATGTCAAGGGTCGGTTGGCGCACAGCTTTTTAAGTCTAAATGAGGGCAAAACTGACGTCGTTTAGCAATACTGACTCCCTCACTGACCTGAGCCAACAGAAACGGCATGTAAAACTGACCGTCATCAAGCTTAGCGTCACTGTGGACAGTGATTTAAAATTTGACAAACGAGTAAATGCGGTTGGAAAATCCGGCTTCTATCATTCGCGGCTTTTATGTAAAATTAAACCGTTTTTATCTTTTAGATCATTCGAACAGGTCACGTATGCTTTTATCTCCTCTCGTTTAAATTACTGTAATGCACTTTTGTCCGGCATCAGCCACCATGCACTTTCTCGCTTACAGTTGCTCCAAAATGTTGCTGCGCGCCTTTTAACTGGAACCAAAATAACATAAGCACAACACCCCAATTTTAGCATCGTTGCAATGGCTTGATTTTAAGATTTTATTGTTCGTTTTTTAAAGCTTTGAATGGACCGGTGTGAGATAGTATTTTGACCCCCACAGTATATTGATCCCGGGGTCAACATATCGCTATAGTAAAGTGACTCCCCCATAGGATTTTGACTCCCCTTACTTTTTTTTTTAGTAATTACTTATATGATCATTATTTCTCATGGAATTTACTTTTATTATACATTGCTACATATTCACTTTCTTTTAAGGTATTTTAAGGAATGTTTTGATGGATAACGACTTGGTATTTTGTGTAAATGTAACATATTGTTAAAATTGCATATACAATAGCAATCTTGTCACTTTTTATATTGTATTTTACATTGTTATGGTTTTTAGTTTGCTTTGTTCAGATAATCCTTAATCATAATGTCAATTCAGGTGATAACGACCTTGAATATAGTTATGTTGTGTTATTATAAACATATTGGGGGTCAGATTACTATAGTCACAGGATTTTGACCTCCTTTATATATAATTGATCACTGTCAATATTCAACTAACATGACTTCTTTCTTTACATTATAATAACTATAATAAACATATTGGGGGGTCAGATTACTATAGCCATAGGTATCCCCTATTAACTACTCAATTGATCAGCCCTGTCTATTTTAACAAGATTCCAAATCATTATACATCACTTTGATTACATAACTCATTAATAACGACTTATCTCATTTTCAGTAAAATATGTGTTTAAACAACTAAGTAATTTTTAACATTCAAAAGTTGTAATCGACATAAAAAATGCATCTGAGTTCTTCAAAAAACACTTGTAAATATATCAATGTTTTAATTTGCAGATATAGTATTAATATTCAAAGTTTTCCTATAGAATTCAAGTTCTTTATTAATAAAATATAGAGTTTTATATTCTATGGGGGGGGTCAACATACCATAACAGGATTCTGACCCTGGGGTCACCTCACCGCGGAGTCAAAATCCTATACCACACCAGCCCCACAGTACATCTCGGACCTCATCCAAATTTACACTCCCACAAGCGTTCTGAGGTCCGAGGCCCAGCTCCTCTCCTAAAACGAGACTTAAAACCAGGGGAGGACAGGACCTTCTCTGTGGCCGACCCCAAACTCTGGAACACTCTGCACCACCCCCATGTCCGAACAGCCCCCACAGTGAAGAGTTTTAAGTCTCGTCTTAAAACCCATCCATCCATCCATTTTCGTCCGCTTATCCGGGGCCGGGTCGCGGGGGGAGCAGCCTAAGCAGGGACTCCCAGACTTCCTTCACCCCAGACACCTCCAGCTCCTCCGGGGGGACCCCGAGGCGTTCCCAGGCCAGCCGAGAGACATAGTCCCTCCAGCGTGTCCTGGGTCTTCCCCGGGGCCTCCTCCCGGCGGGACATGCCCGGAACACCTCCCGAGGGAGGCGCCCAGGAGGCATCCGGAACAGATGCCCGAGCCACCTCAACTGGCTCCTCTCGACGTGGAGGAGCAGCGGCTCTACTCCGAGCTCCTCCCGTGTGACTGAGCTCCTCACCCTATCTCTAAGGGAGCGCCCAGCCACCCTGCGGAGGAAACTCATTTCGAGCGCTTGTATCCGCGATCTCGTCCTTTTCGGTCACTACCCAGAGCTCATGACCATAGGTGAGAGTAGGAACGAAGACTGACCGGTAAATCGAGAGCTTCGCCTTTCGACTCAGCTCCCTCTTCACCACAACGGTCCGATATAGCGACCGCATCACTGCCGAAGCTGCAACCGATCCACCTGTCAATCTCACGTTCCGTCCTTCCCTCACTCGTGAACAAGACCCCGAGATACTTGAACTCCTCCACTTGAGGCAAAGACTCCCCACCCACCCGGAGAGGGCAAGCCACCTTTTTCCGGTCGAGAACCATGGCCTCGGACCTGGAAGAGCTGATCTTCATCCCAGCCGCTTCACACTCGGCTGCAAACCGCCCCAGTGCACATTGCAGGTCCTGGTTCGATGAAGCCAACAGGACAACATCGTCCGCAAACAGCAGAGATGAAATCCTGTGGTCCCCAAACCGGACCCCCTCCGGCCCCCTGACTGCGCCTAGAAATTCTGTCCATAAATACAATGAACAGAACCAGTGACAAAGGGCAGCCCTGGCGGAGTCCAACATGCACCGGGAACAGGTCTGACTTACTGCCGGCAATGCGAACACAGCTCCTGCTCTGGTCATACAGGGACCGGACAGCCCTTAGCAAAGGGCCCCGGACCCCATACTCCCAGAGCACCCCCCACAGGACACCACGAGGGACACGGTCGAATGCCTTCTCCAGATCCACAAAACACATGTGGACTGGTTGGGCAAACTCCCATGAACCCTCGAGCACCCTATGGAGAGTGTAGAGCTGGTCCAGTGTTCCACGGCCAGGACGAAAACCACACTGCTCCTCCTGAATCCTCGTCTTAAAACCCTCTTTTTTATTCTCTGCCTTTTAACGCCGCGTGAGTTGTGTGGTCCTCTGTCTTTTATTTATCTTATTTACTTTATTTATTTTACTTATTTACTGCTATTTTATGATTGCTATGGTTTTGCTTTTATTTGATTTTACTGGTTTATTTGTTTTAGGACTGGTATGACCAAATTCGAGCAATTTACGTTTTTGTTGTCTCTGCGCAGCTCTTTGGAAACTGCTTTGTTTGTAAAATGTGCTATAGAAATAAAGTGGATTTAGATTTTGAAGTATATTTGACTCTCCCATATTGACTAACTGGCAATGTTTACTCAGAATCAGTCCACAATCAAAACTCAAGTTGTGCAGAGGGCCACGGTCTGTAGTCATTAGCATGTATTTATAAATCAGCCTCATTGTTCGAAACCAGAACTTCCGATAACAGAACTTCAAACGGTAAGTAAAAATTTGGAATTCTAAAATGGGCGTCGCTGGGTCAATGAAGTCGAGAAGGTCACCGCGCTCTCTTCACAAGAAACCCTCTCCGAAAATCTTCACCTGCTCGCTAATTTACGCCCCAACACTTCAATCATGTGGATTTAAGTGGTGCTGCTCCATCTGCACCTGACGCTTTGTATGCAAAAGAGGCCTTCGCGCGGTGCTGTCTAATGACTGTCTCTCCTATCTATTAAAAGGAGAAACAGCTCTTGAAAAGCGTTGCACTGCCAAAACACTAACTAATTGGTGCAACTTACATTTGACCCTCCTTTTTTCCCCCCCCCCCCCCTTTTCGTTGCAGAGTTAGCGCGCCAGTAATAGCGTTCTTAATTGAGGTAGAATCGGTAGACGGGAGTAGCTGGAGGCAGTGGAGTTGAACGCGGGTGAAGGCTAGCATGTTCAATTATGGGCTACTTGTCAGACGAAGTAAATCTTTCAGGAAATTGTGATGCATAATGTAGTGAAACAAAACTTTGGCTACCGGCAGATTTGAATGTTGCTAATGGAGGAGAGGTATGTTTTACAGTCAAAGATTGCCAACGTTGTCATCGGGGAGAAAAATGACAAGGACGGAATCAGACAGGAATGCTATTTGTAATGACAAGTCAGTAAATCAAGGGAATTATTACACGGATATCAGCAAGAGATGGAATCATGAAAAATGGTAAATCTTGGGAAAAATCTTTGGCTCCTGTGCAGAACAGTGTCCCAGCTAGTTCCAGTCACTGACACTGATATCGTCTCCACTTCTGCCCCATTATATTCCTCTGGGGTTTTCACAGAGTCGGACTAAAAAGAGAATTAAGCCACGGACAGCGAGACACGAATGTAAAATTACTGTTAACCACTGAGAAACTGAGAATACTCTGTTAGGTACGCTTTTCTCTGAGCTAATGCTCACTTAAATTAAAATGTAAAAGATAAATTACTGTAATTTCTGGACTATAAGACGCTACTTTTTTCTCACACTTTGAACCCTGCAGCTAATAAAATGATGCGGCTCATATATGGATGGATTATTTGTTTGGTACATTGTCCGTTCATTCTGTATATACGGTCTGTGGTTTGGCAACACCACGAATGCATGTGCAGCCTGAGGGCAGAAAGCGCCGCTGTCTGTGCAGTTAATGCATGGATCCAGGGTGAAGTTGCAACACTACCTGGCGATACTGTCAGCACACTCAAACAGTTTGTCGCCGTGTGAAAAAATAAGTTACGATGCTAAATTAACATTAGTGAGGGAGATACATCATACCCGTATGTGTTAAATGCAGGTGAGTGTGTAAACGACGAGAAAAAACGTCTCAAACTTCAGTAGTCGGACATCCACTCATACCTGATTGAACGACACAACTAACCCTGCCCCCGGAGAGTCTGAAATCTGCTGAAATCCTACGAGACACTGACATGATACAGACAGGACAGAGACTCTTTCTGCAGGAGACATGTGCAGTAGAGTGTGGGGAGAGACGGGGGTGATGCGCTCAGGAAGACGCTCGTTTGATTGTGTTTTGAAGAGTTATTTTGCGTTTCATAAACACTCCCTCCTCACAGAAAATACACAAAGAAATGCAGATGATGTGGCTTTTAAGTTAACGGCGATTGACTCAGCAGTGGAAGGAAACAGAGCTCGGCATCAATGATTTGATGGTGATATTTTGGCGACGGCAGCATGACAAACTGACTTAATGCAAAAGGACGACAAAAGCTTTCAGAGGCGATAAAAGCAGATGGCCCGAACTTGAAAACATTCTTGAAGACGTGGACACCTGCGGCTTATATTCAGATGTGGCCTATATATGTACAAGTTTAAAATGTAGTTAAAATTTAGTTGATGCGGCTTATATTCGGGTGCGCTCATTAGTCCGGAAATTACGGACAAATAACAACGTTTAATTTGAATTTAAAGAGGGGTATTATGCAAAATCATTTTTTAGCAGTCTATCACGTTATAATGCCTTAGAAATCCAACCTCAACCATGTTCCCTCATCAAAAGCATGTCTGAAGAGGTTTTAGATGTCATCCATGCATGTGTGAGTAATTTAGAGATCTCTCCCAGCCCCCCCCCATGCTCAAACATGATTCTCCATAAATATACAAAACCATGTGACAAAACTGTACACAACAACTTGACAAACCTGATGTGATGTATAATAGTTCCATTAGCGTGATGCACTCTGATTGTGTTGTGATTTTGCTCTGAAGGAGGAACGACTTAGCACAGAGAGCAAAGGGAATGAGGCAAAATCAGGGACTACAGATGGAAACTAGCTATTTAGCTACAATCTGGTGCAAAATATCTCTTTTTTTATTAGCTTCATGTCTCCATACATTGTCCCTTCAAATAAAAGACTAAACTAAAAATAAAAAAATATGTTAATATGTTGTTTTTGGCAAATATAGCATTTTGAAAACAATAAAAGGTAACGTGGTGATCTAAAAATTGTATGTGTTAGCAGTTAATATCCCATACAAGTAAAATACCCCCTCACTACACTACTAATTTTTACTCAACTCATTTTATTTATATTATACTTCAACATTGGCACTGAGACTAGGCGAAAACCCCATAGAAATATAACTGGGCAGTGGAGACAATAACAGTGTTTTGACCCAGTTTAACACTTGGAAAACAATGAACAAATGGTATATACATTAGGCTGACTTCTTGAATGAGCAATGTGTTTAATTTATTGTACAAGGACTTCTGTTTTGTTGTGTTTTTTCCCGAGTGATGGACAGGGCTGACAGAAGTACCAAGAACAGATGGTGTGTCGACACCACAGCAATTTTGTTGATGCCCAAACATACAGCATTTATTTCTACATCGCATTTTTGCCAGATTTAGATTTGAATGACATGTTTATTTATAATATTTCACAATTCTAGATATTTTTCAGTTTTCCTGTATGACCTGTGTAATTAGAGAAGAAAGCTGCAGCCCACGTGGTCTTTAAAAAGCGCATTTTGTAACTTTTTGGTTGGGGGTCCATCACCTGCTTGTTTCTATGGATATGTCATTGCTCTGTCTGGAATGTTCCACAGTATGACATTACACAGCTCTGCCTTACATTTATTCAATTACAGGTGTTTTCTTTTTTTTTCTTTTTAAGCTCAAAAATACCTAGAAAAACAGGCCTTGTAACTATGAGTGGGGTTGCCTCTCCACAGATCTGACCTGTAACTTGGTCTAGTTTGGTATCCATTAGGGATGGGCATGATTAGTTGACTAATCGATAATTGTTCATTCAGAATTTCGTCGATCATGTTAATTTTTAATCGACAAACTGAATGTAGGTTGCTGTGCGTAGCGTAGCGTGAGAAGACGAGGCTGTGCATGACAGCGCAAACACTGGAGTTGTGGCCTCACAGTCGCACGTTTCAGCTCTGGCAGCTCCTTGGAGACACTGTACCACTCAGTGAGTGTGTTTACATGAACATCAGTGTCCCGTATGATCAGGTTTTTTGAGTATCCTGGTTTCGTCATGGTGCATGTATAAGCAGTATCCCAGTTACTGCAACATAAAGTTGAGTCACATGCGTCCAAAAGACAAACACTTTTCAGTCTTTTCATCACAACAGTAGCCAAAATGAATAAATGAAATGAATAATTAAGTGATCAACATGAATAAAGTAAGTGAAATGACTGTTAAATAAAGAGCTGCGCTAAACCTGCACACGTACTATCTCTGAAAACATGAACCATCTCCAACGCAACACACACACAGAACAGACTCACCATCACCATCATCAACATCCCTCTGTCACAGAAAGAACACTCATATTCCACTGAGTCGTGACCTTTAGTCTGACAGAAGCTGAACCGCATCAGCACACAAGGAAAGAGCTGTTTTTATCAGCACTTACAGTTTATGCAAATTAGACATGTGGTTTTAAGTTTTGTTCCTGTAAAACTTAAACAAATGTGGCAAATCTGCATTAAACACATTATAATCTCAAACGGGCTGATGTGGCTCTATAGTGGTTATGGATTATATGTTGTAAAGTTGAGTTTATTTATGCAGATTAGTAGTGCTGTCATGCGATTAAAAAAATTGAGAGCTTAATTAATTATGATCTGTAATTAATTAATCTAATTAATCTCTTTTTAATCTCACCTAAAAATTGCTGAGAAAAGCTTCAATTTGAGGTATTTCATTTAAATTCATTATACATTATTGTGGCAGATCAAAAGACTAATATAGAACAAAAAAAAAGTGACTTATAAAGTCATTTATTGTTTAACAAATCTCTCCAAATTGACTGTTGAGCCCAAGTCTCCATGAATAAGAAACTGTTTGCTGTAAAGTAGCAAAGCTGAGGAAATCTGAACATAATAACTTTTGTCTACTTAAAGACAATAAAAAGTCAGTCTTTCCTTAACATATTAAAAATATTATTGATAGAGAAATGCTTTATATATGAATCACTGGTTTTAGTTCTGGTTTTAGTCCTGGTTTAGTCCTGGTTTAGTCCTGGTTTAGTCCTGGTTTAGTCCTGGTTTAGAGGCGCACAGGAGGAAGCGCGGTTTACGCCGCGTACGCGAGAAAACACGATCCACACGCGGCTCACGGGAGCACGTCGGTGTCCGCGCAGTAACTACGGAAGGAAACGTGGTCCGCGCGTTCTCAGGTTAATGACGATGATGAAGGTGTGTGTGTGTGTTTGTGTTTGTGTGCGTGTCCCCTCATGTGGCAGGTCACTATAGGACAGTAGTGCAGACATCATGAGTCTATGCAGGTTGTTTTCACCAGTGACATTTAAGTTGTAGGCGATATTATATTTGTTATTTTCTTTTATATTTCACGTCGGGAGAATAATTCCCAAGACACGAATGTGTTTTTACCTGTGCGATGCTGCCTCTGTTCTACTGGCTCTTCGACCTCGTCCATTGTGCGACTAACGCCGCAAACGAACATGACGTTTACATCGCTCTTACTGCGCACGTTTTGTGTGGGTTTCCAGCAATGAGTGGAATTACCGAAATAAAAAAATAATGAATGTGTTTGTTTTTTTGTGTGTGTGTGTGTGTGTGTGTTGTTTGTCCCAACAACACATAAAAACAGATTTTATAATAAAGCAACTCGCATACAGAAACTGTAAAGTTAGAGATTAAAAATGAGATTAACGCGATTAAAAAACATAACGCGCTAAATATGACTGTAATTAATTAATCGCAATTAACGTGATAATGACATGCAGATTAGTAATAGTAATAATAATGATGATCATTTTAATATAAAAACAATAATGATAAATTGAAAATCAATCGTTTCTCCCGACGACTGATTAAGAAAATTTAATGGAATGCCCATCCCTAGTATCGATAAAGATAAAAAGGTTTAATATCATACTGTGAACCAGTCCAGAGAAAGTTGTAACATCTCCAAGGAGAAAAGCCAGAGGTTCCACCAAAAATGTTACACAATGCCTTTATAGTGGAACCATTGCTATGATTCTATGCCCATGTTTGTCAGTGTGAATCTAGAGTTATATTGTGTCACATTCTACTTATTGCATCTTCTCCATGTGTCGCGTTGATTTGACAGCTCTACATCTCTGGTGAGTTCACATAGAATAAGTCTGGCCTTGAGCATTTCAGAGATGCACAGACCTTCTTGTCACAGGGTTCACAGCTGGACCAGTAGTGAGTGTTCTTCACTGTCAGCTGTGTGCCAAGTGTGGTTCCTTGTCTCCCCCGATAATGCTTCTTCCAGACATCGACTTCCAGCAAATGTCGAAGAATGGTCACACCTCCCACTGTAACTGCTGCATTTTGGTGTTAAAATGTTTGTATTAACCTGCTCTACATGCTCCTGGTGTTTTTATTTCACTATTTTATTCATAAATAAATTCCTATTCCTCTTAACTGCTGGCCTGGTGAGCTTCATTTGACTGGAGCTGAATGCTAAGGGTGAAGACAAACTCCCTTAAGGCCTCCACACACTACAGGAGAATGTTCCCAGTTCTGGCTGTGATTTGCTTCTCCTTGACTTTGGGGAGGCATGACTATTTTGAAGCCGCTACGCTCCTCATGTGTGTGGTGTCAGTGTCACATCATAACCACCAAACAGCAACGTTACGGTAAAAGAGTGTCAGAGGCAGATGGAGGGACAAACACAGAGGCGTAAGATACAAATTTGGGACATAGTGAAAAAAATGAGAGATTATTTATTCCTCACCTCTCATGAAGTAGTAAATTTAAACTGCAGGATCTCATCCATATTATCCATAGAAATTGTCCTCCGCAAATAACCCCCAGTCCACAAAACCGCACTATTAATCCAGTTTGAGGCGTTCTTTGAAAGTAAAAATGGACGAGTAGATTTGCAATAGTGACTCTACTTCCTGTGGACTTTATCGCCAATCTTTTATGCTTTAAAAATCATGTATCTGAAGTTTTGGACCACATTTCAGCAGTTTTGACTTGTATCTAAACTAGAAGTGCAGTGCTCTGATCTTTTGAACACTTAAAGCAGGGGTCTCAAACTCAAATTACCTGGGGGCCACATTAGATAAAGTCTGAGTGAGGCTGGGCCGCATTGAGTATTCGATAAATAGCGGTTGCACGGGAAAAAAAGAGAGAGAAAGAACAACACGCAACACACTTTCTTAATCTTTAATAACAGTTCAGAACATGAAAATGTATTCAGAACATAAGTTTAAACTACTACGTCTACTCTTCTTCTTTTGCCTACTTCTTGCTGGTTGAAATCTGGCTACGCTTCATCTTGCACAGCTGAATATATTTGGCTTGCAGGAGGAAGCATATGAGATCCTCAGGATAGACTGAAGATGCTCATCAGTGAGCCTTGACCTGTAGTTTGATGGTGCTTTCACACACTTTCACTCTGGTGTGAACGTGAACCCGGGTCCAAACCGTAGACAGCAGGTCCAAACGAACTATTCGAAATGCATCATGGGAGAAACGCGTCTCCTTTGCCTGAAATGACGCGCTGTACGACTCCAGTGCAGTAACAGATTGTTGTCCAGATGCAGCCGCGATTCATTTTCGAATTATTTTACCAACAATGGCCAATATAGAGAATGTAACACACGAAGATCAGAGCAAGTACGTGTGAACATGTGGCTCCAGAGTGAATCAAAATTGGGGGTATGTACTTCTGTTCAGGACCTGCACAGAGGTCCCGGTGTTCCCCATGATCATGTAGGAACCAGCATTTGTTATTTTATGCTTTAATTAACCAAATAATTTCATGGCAATAGGCAATCGCCCATTCTATTGATTCACCTTTAAAAAATGTCCTGCTTTTAGCCTAGTGTGAGAAATACAGTCGGACTAGATCCAAACCAGAGTCCTGAACCAGCAGGAGCAGCTCCGGTTCTGTCCGGGCTCAGATGACGTGGAGCGGGGAGTGAAAAGCGCTTTCCCCGGGAAGAACCAAATGCGCGGAGGACGGACACCAACTAAACTGGATTCATGCTTCTGTCCGGATGCTTTGCACCACCTTGGAACCAGCCGTACAGACCTGTAGTCCACAGCGCATTCTCGCTTTCCCTGCACAGAACCAGCGCGCAGACGGCGGAACGTACCCGCTCAGACCCAGTTATTGACCAAGGACCAGACCCCAGCCCCGTCCTGAGGAGCTGCGCGCTATGGTGAGCGCTGTTGGCTGCTGCTGTTACCCGAACTCTGGGCTGATGCGGTGAGTTTGTACAAAGTTCTACGTTGCTGTTTTATGAGTTCATGGTGATAAGATGAGGAGGGCCTGCAGTATTAACAGGGAACATCAGTTTTGGTTACTGGAGGTATTGCTCTTCTACCGATACAGAGGCTCGTTAATCGGACCAGTTTTGGTTCGTTTGCCGGTGTGAAAGCGGACCACACTGGAGTGTATCTGCTTATCGTGTGCCAAACATGGATGGAAGACGCTTGTTTTTGCCTCGTACTTTTTGCTAACATGTTGCCAAGCCTCTGGAATAGATCACTGCAGTTTTGTGGTGCTTGTATATTGATGGGACAACTGTGTTTGCCGCTGAGTGCGCGTGGATTTCGGCGACGCACAGGTGGAGCTTGGTCATCGGGTTGCCAGCAAGTTACGCACCGAGTGTTGAACAGGTAAACAGACTGTCAATGTCTTTTTATTTCTTATTAGCCCCTCCAATAAAGGTCCCATACTTATGAACAGTATGGGACCTTTGAAGTGCGCACACGCGTACCACCATGTGTGGTTTGTTTTGGTTCTTCGGTGACGCCGTATGTGCACGTGTATTCGTATTAACAGATCCACTTAAACTCGTTGCTTCACAACTGCTGTAAGTTGAGTTTTGGGATGTAAACTGTGTTAATAATCTGTTGTGAATCTGCATGGGCACCGATTGCAGCTTCATCTGTCATTGCGGCCCGCGGTAGGGGGGTGGGATTGTGCGTACATCTACCGCGGGCCACACTGACATTATTCTTTGGAATTAAGTGGCGGGCCGCAAAAAATCCTTCCGAGGGCCGCAGTTGGCCCCCGGGCCCCGAGTCTGAGACACCTGACTTAAAGAGTCTCAAAGTGAGTCATTTTACTGTAGACAGGAAACTGCAGACACGATCACACTCACAACTTTATGAACTTCTTTTGGTTCTTTTGTTGTGATTTGTTGATATGCCCCTTTTCTGCTGCTCTGATATTATTACTAGTACTGTATTATTTTTATTACTGTACAACATCGTGGGTGTAATGTTTACACGGTGGGTGTCACAGGGTAGCCTGATTCATCAGCCGGTTTCACTTCGTAGAAACCGTCAGACCTCGCAGCATTAGAATTCCTTCGATGGTAGGTGGGTACTTTTTTTCATTTAATCAATCATTGCTATTTGGTCATGACATATGTAATGCGCAGCCAACGGGGCTAACCGATATATTGAGGTTTTCCCAAATCCCATAGGAAGAAGGGCAATAACATCTTTCCCCTTGATAAAATTCACCAAACATTCTCTTTGTTCTGGCTTTAAATCTCGAGAATTGGTGCCAACACAGAATGTATGACTCTTCGCTGAGTGGCTGGTGCCTGGACTCGCACTTCCGGGATTTTTGTGAATCGTCAAGTGTATTCCAATTGTCACTGGAGAGAAATGAAATTGAGCACAGGCACTAGATGGCACCAGCCTGGCTAGTCACAGGGTGGGTGCTCTACACAATTATGCACCTTTAAAATACTATGCAGTTTGTGTGATGCTCTAACTTAATTTCATTGTTATTTTACATGACAATGACAATAAAGGAAATGAATGAATTCAAAGAGCCTGTGGTCCGCAAACATATCCCGCTCTTTGCGATCAGAGTTTTTAAGTCTCATAAGATTCTCCATGTCTGGTGTGTGTGCTTTTTAGGTACGGACTAATGCGAGATCAAACCAGGCCATGTTTGAACGCACAAACTTCTATCTTGGGTACAAGCAATGCTGGTGGGGTCACACAACACTGCCTGCCAGATAATAAAACACACTTCTCCAATACTTTACAAAGATATGTCACCGGTTTTATCTCTCAGATGGGCATGATTGACACCTCAATTAGCCAATCAGCAGTGTTCTCAAGATTTAAATGCAAATTAAAGACTTTCCCCAGAGTTCAAAGCAGGTCCCTCACAAACAACTCCCCTTTATCTCCCCAGCCCGATGCCCCTGAACGCAGCCTCACCTTAGCTATAGGATTATCACATTCTAAGTACGAACCACTTTTGACTTTAAATAAATTGCTTGAGCTTGAACCAGCCCAGCTCTCTGCCAAAGTTTCCGTTATGGCTGTACATCCCACACAATGTCTGCTTGTTTACGGAGGCACTGCAAAGCTCATTACGGCATCCACAACGTAAACTAAAGGGATTAAATACGTTTTCCTTTCACCCTTGAACACTTCGCTTTATTCTTAGGAAAGGGGTTCTCCTCTGCTGACTCTGTGACAAGGTAAAAACTCCAATGTGCTTAATTAAAAGGTCCTAGATTATGTAAAACCGACTCTTGTGAACTTTAAGGCATATTAGAACTCTGTTACCTCCTCAAAAACACACCTGGAGTTGTGTTTAGTTTCATTTACATATGTTATTAGTGTGTCTACATCTCCAAAGCTCACGATGCTCCTGTCCACCTTGTGATGTCATGAAGGGGTAGCTTTCAAGTTAACATCTGCCTTTTATCTTTTGTTTAGTAGAGATTGGTGATCCCAGGGCTGAAATGATCCAAATGATTCTATTGAAGGTGTATGTATAAAACCACATTGGTGCACTTCCTGTATTACCACATGACATCACAAAGAGGAACTAAGCCTAAATACACAGGGTTTGTGAGGTAAGCATGAGTGAATTATACAAAACTTCAGGTTAGGGGTGGGCGATATCTTGATATTTTAAATATAGAGATATTTTTAAATACGAAATGGATTTTGACATATCGTATATAAAGATATAATGCACATATTTAATTCTGATTTTGCCGCTTTGCTTATTTTCCTTCTCTGTGCTCACCCCTGCATGCCCCCGCCTCCTTTCCCTCTCGTGTTGTCTCATTCACTACTCCCTACTGCCATGAATGCCAAAAGTTGTTGCCAACCAAAAGCTTCTCGTACCACAAACCTTTTCAACCATTTACAGACAAGGCCATCAGCAGCACATCCTCTGTCACAGAGAGAACACTCATATTCCACTGAGTCGTGTCCTTTAGTCCGACAGAAGCTGACGCATCAGGGCACAAGAAAGAAAGAGCTGTTTTTTTCAGCGCTTATAGTTTATGCACATGAGCCATGTGGTTTTAAGTTTTGTTTCTGTAAAACGTAAACAAATTGCCCAAAGCTGAATTGTATTATCAAAAAGGACTGATGTGGCTCTATAGTACTTATGTTTTATATGTTGTAAAGTTTAGTAATGTAAAGTTTATTTATACAGAAGATTTTAATTCATAATCTGCTGCAGTGTAACTTGTACAGTAGTATTTGGAAACATTTGGTTTGATCTGTGCAGTGGATTGTGGGAAACCTCACAGCTCATTACCGCTGGTTATTAACATGGATCTATTAAAATAAGAAACCTCCCGAGCTTCCTTTGCTGAAGGAGCTCATGGTAACTGTACGGTTAACAGAATTAATGCTAAGATGATCTTGAGTTGAGTAGAGTTGTTTTATTTTTGAATGAGAAGAAGGCAATATGTATTATTTATTTTATTTTACAGTTAAATTATTATTTTAGTATACAGAAGCACTTTGTTTCTACATGAACTGCCTACGTCTTTACACTTTAATAAAAAAAAAGACCTTGTGGAATTTGGCATATTTGTTTTTGCAGTTTTGGGGGGTTACATCGAGAGAAATATCTATATGTTTTTTGTTCCATATTGCCCAGCCCTACTCCAGGTCTGTTTTTGATGAGGAAACAACATTTTTTTGTAGTACTTTATGATCCCTGTTGGGAAATCATCCTGGACCTGAACAATTTTAGGACCAAAATCAGAAAATACCATAATGTAGGCGCTTTAATAACAATTTGGAAGTTCTTTGGGCGCTGTGTCATCATTTGAGAGGAATTATTCATTTCTGACTGAGCTGGAAATATGCTTATACCATCTGGTCGGCCTTTATTCCATGGCTGGATGTAGCTCATGTTTAATGTATGCTGGCTAATAGCATCATCTCTTCACTGTACAAAGCCACTGTCCCTGTCTGCGCCGGGGAACCACTGTTAGCCGATGGACGGTGAGACCTTGGCTTGAATGAACGCTTTCAAAACAGTCCTTTCATCTACATCATTTGCTCCGTCGCACCGAATCAATAATCGTAAATAAATGACATAAATTAGCATCAGTTACAATGGGCCTACTGCGTCATGGAAACAGCGTATTATCAAAACATGAATACAACATAGTGGCTATTTCGGCATGCTGTAACCCCTTTTGTGATCTATTTAAATCCAGTAGAAGGCAGGTCAAGTGTGACTCATTGTAATTTGATTATTCTCCGGAGGGGGGGGCACACACACGGAGAAGTGGAATATGCAATAGGCCTGTCAGGGAAATTCGCTCATACATAAACTCATAGAATATAAAAAACATCACACGTCAACACCCACGCACATTCTGTATATGGAGCCACACGACATCATGCTACGGCTCAACAGTCAAATGTTATGTGATGCAAACAATTCAAGATAGCTTTGTTTTTTTTTAGCTCTAGGAGTTGGAACAAATAGTCTTCCAAAACGTCACTGAAATAATGTAGATTTACTTTTATTCTATACTTAAAACTTAAAGCTGAGACAGGGTTTATGCTATTTTCTGATATAATGTTGTTTCCTCATCACAAACAGACGTGGAGTTGTGTTTTGTTTCATTCACACATGTTTCACACACAAACCCTGCATATTTAGGCTGAGTTCTTCTCTCAAACTGTAAACCTTGTGAAGTCATCTGGTAATACAGAAAGCGCTCCACTGTTTTAAACTCCATACACCTGCACCACTAGCAGGGTTGGTGCCATCGTGCCTCCACTCAATTTCGTTTCTCTCCAGTGACTAGGTCAGGAATCGGAATACACTAGACGGTTTGGAAGAACCCTGGAAGTTGTAGACCGCGCACCGGCCAATCAGTGAACAGCTATGGAGCCATGACGTCAAACTCAAGCGCCTGTCTGGGTCCCTTTTGTGGTACAGCACAACAGTAAACAAAGCGGTCGAGATGGAAGTAGACAAAGACATACATTCTGTGTTGGCAACGATTCCCGAGATCGAGGATTTTCACTCTCTGCTTTGTTTGCCGTTGTGCCAGCAATTACTTGGACACCACTGAGCGTTCCAGCGCATTACATACGTCAAGACCAAATAGAAGCGAATAGTTAAATTTAAAAAGTACCTGCCTATCATCGAGCGAATGAATCCTAATGCTGCAAGGTCAGACAGTTTCCGTGAAGTGAAACCGGCTGATGAATCAGTCTACTTCACTACTATCATTTGGATGATTTTAGCCTTTGAATTATCAATCTCATCTGAACAAAAGGCAAAATTGAGTTAACTTGAAAACTACTACTTGACATCACAATGTGGAACAGAGCATTTGAGCTTTGGAGATGCAGGCAGACTAATAATAAAGCACTGTTTCCCAAATACTGGATTCATGACCCACTGGTGGGTCGCAAGAGATTTATTTTTGGGGTCGCCTGGTCACAATTTGCATGTCGGTCTGCAATATACAGTTCTGACACATGACACATCTGTGCTCACAAAAATAAAGACAAAGCACAAAAACAGACAGACCCACCTATCTCATTAGAAGTGCTCAAATATTAAGACAAGTTTTGTATAATTTGTAATCTTTTTGTAATTATTTTATTGACTATTTTGTTCCAATATTGATGGATCAACTGAATGTTGAAAAGAAAAAGAAATGGGCTACATTTAATGTCCAAATAGACGACTTATGGATCCTTTTATTGCTGCTTCAATTACTGTTTTTCATTGTTTAAAACTTGAGTAATAAGTAATTGTTCAGAGAGACACGATCACTCAGTCAAGAATAAAATATCCTCATTAATGTTCACCTTTATTTTATGATTTATGAATAATGTCTGTTGACTTGGGTCTTGAAGGTTTGTCACTTTTAAAATATGGGTCCCCAGAAACACTGTTACACTTAAAATGTGTGAATGAAGCAAAACTCAACTCCAGGTATTTTTTTGATGAGGTAACAACATTTTAACATGACTTAAAGCTCACAAGAGTCAATATTGCATAATGTAGGACCTTAAAACTGCTACTCGCAAGTAACTCACAGTTTGTACCTTTCCCTTTGGTACATTGCTAATAGTTGCATGCATTTTTCAGAAGCCTGCACAGCTTTAGAACAGCTTTGAGACTGGGAACCAACACCAACCAGTTCTAACACAAAAGGACAGGACATATTAGACCCCTTCTTACAAGTTTGCACTTTTTAATTGGATACAGACAGTGTGTTGCCTTCACATTGTACTCTATGGGCAAAAAAAACAGACTTTGTATTTCTAGAAGAAAAAGTTTTAGCTTTAAGGATTAAGAATCAAAAACCTTTCTGAAACCAATTCTGTGTAATGACTGCTCTGTGTAATGAGATTTAATCCCCTCAGTGGTCATTTGAGCTCTATGTTAAACTTACATTAATTAAAACCTACTTATTACTTTAATTCTCATGAAAGATTGCCTAAAAATATGGATATCTTGGCCCTGGTCTGATCTATCATCTTTAAAAGGCCCATATTACGCTATTTTCTGATCTATGTTATAATGTTGTTTCGCTCATCACAAACATAGGCAGAGTTGCATTTTGATTCATTCTCACATGTTTAACACACAAACCCTGCGTATATGAGCCCTTCTCTCAAACAGAAAACACTGTTCCACCTTGTGATGTCATGTGGTAATACAGGAAGTACTGCAAGTTCACTAGAATCAGTTGGATAATTTTAGATCTGAAATTGCCTATCTCTACTGAACCAGAGATAAAAGGTAACTGTTAACTTGAAAACTACCACTTCATGACATCACAAGGTGGGACAGACCCTCCATCCATCCATATTTTTCAGCTTATCTGGGGACGGGTCTTCGTTGGTGCAGCAGTCTAAGCACGGACTCCTACACTTCCTTCACCCCACACACTTACTGCCCGAGCCACCTCAGCAAGCTCTTCTCATTGTGAAAGATCAGCGGCTCTACTCTGAGCTCCCCCGGTGTGACTGAGCTCCTCACCTCATCTCTAACCTTGAGGAGGAAACTCTTCAACCGCTTGTATCCGCGATCTCGTCCTTTCGGTCATTGCCCAAAGCTTAGGACCATAGGAACAAAGTCTAATGATCCATAATTACTTAAACGTGTGAATGAAACAAAACACACGCCGTCCAGGCCTGATTATGAGGAGATAATAGCATAATTACATGACTAAATGCTCACGTAAGTCCATTTTGCGTAATATTCCTATATTACTTTAATACATCAGATTTATTTTCACATGTGCAGTCTATAGTTCTTTAAACCAATCAGAAAAGACCTTTCAATTAGATTATCCTTATGTAAAATTTGTTGATGACTACACACCATTCTGATTGAGTTTGTTTCAGATGCACTTTTCTTTGCTGTGTATTGATTTTGTCGTAGTATTGATTAAGGCTCCGAGGTGTTTGTGCCAATAGTCTTGTTGAAACGTTTTTTTGATGCTGTTGAATACAGTGAGCCGAATACTTTTCCTACACATGAAGCAGCAGCTGTTTACGTTGTCCAAGTGCAGTGTTGCAGAAAAATAGAACTTGGAGAGCCACAACAAACCCCATTTTAAGCACGGTAAAATAAAGAATGTGTGCTGAACTGTAGAGAGGGGTTCAAAGACCTTTTCAGAGCATGTGAGCAGCTCCAGCCGCCCCACGAGAACTGCTATTGTCAATGAACAAACCCACAGGAAAGAGGTCACAAAGGGGTTCAAGTTTGGAGGCAAAACTTTTTCATCTTGCATCATTTAATCCTAGAGACTTTTCATCTTTTTCTACTTCTTTTACTAGACTTCTATGTTTTTATAAAAGAATCAGACTTCTACACTTCTATACTTTGCTGACCGCTTGTAAATTGACCTATTACAAACTGTCTATCATCGTAAGACTGTGCAGCTGAAGTTTTACTCAAATCTGTACTGTAACATTTCTGTCTGCCACCTGCTTGAAGAGACTGCCTTATTGCCTTGATGTTCCACAGTATGGCTTTAAACCTATCTATTTCCATAGAGACGGGAGAAAGGGAAGCCACCAGACCAAAGTACAGTTCAGACCTGTGGCGTGGTGAGTCCGCTGGAAGTAAGAGCAATAAAAGCAATAAACACAATACAGATATGTTTAATGCCATACTGTGAAACATTCCAAGCAAAACAGTAACATTCATGGAGATACATTGGACTAGCCAGGCTGGTGCCAACTAGTGCCTCAGCTCAATTTCATTTCTCTCCAGTGACTAGGTCAGGAATCAGAATACACTAGACCAGGCATGTCCAAACTACGGCCCGTGGGCCAAATGCGGCCCTCAGACAATTTTTTTCTTGGCCCTCAGACTTCCAGGTCAATTGGCCCAAATTACCTTGCATCAATTAAAAATTTACTTTTTTTTTTTTTTGTGATCAAATTTTTATTCAAGTGTTATTATTTGTAATTATACATATTCCAGTTAGCATTGCATTTTTCTCCTTTTTAAGCCCCCCACCCCCACTTAAATTCCTATTGATGGGCATTAACATACATATGTACTCACACATATACATAATTACACACATACATACATACATATATATATATATACACACACTCATATACACACATATATATATATACACATATACATAAAAAACATATATACAGCATCTACATAAACACACATACCAGTATACACATATTACAGTATATATGTTATATATATACATACAAATGTACATACACATTCATATACACACAGACACACCCAACAAAAAAATAAAAAAATAAAAATTACTTTTTACTTAAAGTTTTTTGAAAAGCTATCTTGATAAAGCTAATATTTAATATTTAGTGTGTGGTTTTAAGGATCTTGGCATGAATAAAGCCTGATGGCTCATTCTAACGTGTTAAACATGCACATATTTCAATTATTCACAGTACTGAGCACCAGTCTACGGCCCTCGATCAAAAAAAGTTTGGACACCCCTGCACTAGATGGTGTGCAAGAACCCCGGAAGTGCGAGTTTGGGCACCAGCCAATCAGCGAAGAGCCATCCATTCTGTGTTGGCAATGATTCCTGAGGTCAAGGATTTAAAGCCGGAACAAAAGGAATATTTGGTGAATCAAGGGGGAAGACGTTATTGCCCTTCTTCCCACGGGATTTGGGAAAAGCTTAATATTCTATTTAGCGCCGTTAGTGGCATATTACATACGTCATGACCAAAGAGCAGCGATTGGTTAAACAAAAAAAGTACCCGCCTACTGTCTATCGAACGAATCCTAATGCTGCGAGGTCAGACGGTTGAAAACTAAATAAAAAATAAGATGATTATTAACTGCCCATCCCTTCCCAGCTATGTTCGTCTAAGTCTGTGTGCTGTTTTATAGAAAGACAATGAAGAGCTTGTAGTAGAGTCGCTGCTCCTCCAAATTAAGAGAGGCCTGTATGCAGTTTTATTTTTACCTGTGTTATAACTTCTTCTATTAGTTATGAACAAAGTCTCGGAGCGTCTGACATTTAGCCCTCCCCGGAGTGTGTTCACATTTCGCTCATATCTGCAGTTTATTTGCTGACACTCCTAATCCAATAACATTCCTCATATTTACCAGTGGCTGTTGCACTATTTGCTGTCTAAATATCACTGAGATCTAAGCAGCTTTAGATAATATTTACTCCTTTTCCTGCACACACGCCGGACATGAATATTCCGCTCGGTCACCCAAGTCGCAGCGGGCACCCAATTCCGAGCGCTCCGTGTGATGTGCCCGGGCAATCTTTCAATTTATCTCCTAATGATGGCCACTCTGTTCCCAACACATTTGAATATGCTCATTTTAGTGCCGCTAGCTAGTCCTGGCCACATCAAATGCAGATGGCTTTGAGGGAAGATGAAAAAAACAGCTTGTATCATCGGACGGGCTAATCGCTCGCAGCCAGAGGAGTCCCTATCCTTATACACCTTTAATCACCTGGCTCCCAAATCTGCAACCGATGCTGAGTCACGGTTCCTCGAAGGAGATGGAGAGGAGAAAGAAAACGAGAATGAGAAAGAGAGAGAAGGCCTTGGATTGAAACCACAGCGGACGGCCAGAGATGTCTAATTAACAGAAGCACAGGGCAAGGTTTAAGAAATGCGCCTCCTAATGGCTTAATTAAAACACGCTGCAGGGCTGAATGAGAAAAGATTACCGCGTTCTTGCACATCCTGACCTGGAGTTACTCAAGAAATGTAACACACACTGAGAGAAGATAGAGAGACTCGTGTGCAGTGGACAGTGGACCTGCAAGTCGAAATCTGACCTTTGGAATTTGTGTGTATCCGAATACAATCAGGCCAGCAGATTGTCGATTTGTTCACAGTTTTGAATTTTAAAAAATCTTTTGTTTGCTACCATGCCTATAATGGTTCATATACTCTGTGTGACATTTTTGTTTGTTCTTAAAAATTGTGGGTCATTGTATGCTATAAATTGAAATAGGGCTGGACGATACGGTGCAAACAACATATCTCGATATATTTTTCTATATCTCAAAATACGACATCTATCTTGATATCTGTACAGGAAAAAGAACCCCCCAAAACTACTGCAAAAACAAATATGCCAAATTGCACAAGGTCTTTTTTTATTGAAGTGCAAAGAGGTCAACAGTTCATGTAGGAACAAAGTGCTTCTGCAACATAAAAAAAAAAATCCCTATATACAAAAATAATAATTTTACTGTAAAATAATGGAAGAAATAATACATATTGCCTTCTTTTCATTCAAAAATAAAACAACTCAACTCAAGCTCATCTTTGCATTAACTCTGTTAACCATACAATAACCAGAACCATGACTGAAGGACATGACTCAGTGGAATCTCTCTGTGACAGAGGATGTGCTGCTGATGGCCTTGTCTGTTAAGTGAGTAGTGAATGAAACACGTGAGGGGAGGGGGAACAAAATCACGGAGGCGAGCGCAGCGCAGAAAAGGCAAACAAGTGAAGCAGTGAGATCAGAATTAAATATAAGCATTACATCGATATATGAGATATGTCAGAATCTAGTTCATGTTTTACAACTATCTCTATATATTTAAAATATGGAGATATCGCCCACCCCTAACTTGAAATGGGGTTGTTAAGATTTGTCATGGTACGGTGGTTAGGCCTGGGTTCTATTCCCAGTTTGTGTGAGGTTAGAGTTTGCATGAACCTTAGGTTTCAAAGGCATGTGATGTAACCACTACTATACCAGTGTTTCCCAACCAGGGGTCCCGGGTTCTGGGAGTATGCAAACTCTTTGAAATCATTTCTGATTTTACAATTATTTTTAAATTTATTGGAATATATATTTTCAGTTTTTGTTGTGTGGACTTCAGGTTAATCTTCAGGTCTTCATAGTCAGTTTTCCTCTTCACTAGTCTGGTCACGACATGTGTGTGGGTGTATGGTTTGGTCTACAGGAGCTTAATAACAAGTTCAGCTCACGTAATGAGCGCAATTTCAAACATCTGTGATGAAGACATGCTGCAAAGTTAATGTGAACGTGTGCTTTGGATGCAGAAAATCAACTACTACTTTTAGCAGAGAAGCAGAAATTCAAAGAGCTGACTGTGCAGTCACGCAGTAAGTTAATCCACCAGCTACTGACTCTGACCTAGTCTCCTTCAACATCTGGAGATAGGCCAACAACTGCTGCACTGGTGCTGTAACTGCTCCTGACAGGTTACCCCAGCACAATTAAACAATGGACAAAGTTATGACCTAGTAAAACTTTGAGCCAACCAAATAACCAATCCAACCATGACATCAAATAACAGTCATAAAAACATTCCACATACGCCGATCTTCATCTCAAACACCAACTCTTGTTCTGCACTTCTGGCACTTTTACCACAAATCAAAAATAATTGTGTGACAACATTTGATGCTGAACGCCATATGCTCATTCATTAGTCTTAGTTTGAGAGACCTTGCATAAATAAGCCGCAAATGTGAAGATGGGAGGGGGCTAACAAATTAAATAGAGTCTGAATCTGATCTCAGTGGGGTAATATCAGCAGTGCGGTGCCTCCCTGCAGTCACGCGCTAAAGACAGATTAAGTGTGTAAGATGACTGTCAGCGCAGAGGAAAAGAACACTCGGCTAAGGTCTATTATTAAGGCAGACACTTAATAAAATGGACTATTCAGCCGGAGTGTGGCGCAGAGAATCAAGTGGATCTGAATGTGAACATACGCTGTGCTGATGGAGTCAAGACTGCACCAGACAAGAGGAAGAATAGTGAAGATGGAGAGAAGAGTGTGAGCGTGGGGAGGATTTCAAACACTTCAAAATCACTCTGCAAACACTTTTTCTACATTGGTTTATTTTTGGAATACAAACATGAGATTGTATTTCAGTTCAGTGAACCAGTGTTTCTCAAATTGTGATACATTTACAGGGTATGTGAGCTCGTTCAGGTGATACTTGGACAGCTCTTCAGTTTGTGAGTTTGCCTAGTTTAAACACTTTATCCACTTCATAGTCCTTTTTGATAAGCTCGTGTTTAGAAATACAATGGAAATGACATAGTCCATTTTTGTAGCCCTGGATTAGACCTGGATTAGCTGTGTTATATCGCCTACTACTTGATCTGGTGGTACTCGGAAAGCCAAATCTTCTTTGGTGGTACTTGGTGTGAAAAGTTTGAGGACAACTGGTGTAAACTAAAAGCATGAAATAATGTTTTCAATAAACTAGAAATAAAAAATTATGAATATTTAATTTGTGTAAACCTGCAAGCTTCATGGTTTGTCAAATTCTGTTGCTACTCGTTGGTGAAATCTCTCTAAATCCTCACCACAGTGTCAGTGCCAAACTATTCAAATTTGAACTCTGATGATTATGTGTCATCCCCAAACCTGCCTCAAATGTATATATTAAGGCAACAACAACAAACAGTCTAAAACAGCTTATACAACATCATTTGCAGAGGTAAAGGGACCTTTCTATGTGGAATTTGCAAATTCTCCTTGTGTCTGACCCACTGCTCCTGACAGGCTGCCCCCGTGACATGGAAGAATGGGTCAAATGCATGATAAATGTAATGTTTTTTGTGCATGTATGTATGGTAAGTTTATGGTAACTTCATAAATCAACACATTTTCAGGAGCTTGTGATCAAAACAAGTGCCCATGGTCCCAGTTTGGTTTTCACCGTTCAATAAGAAAGAGTGACTAATTGAAAAACTGTTGGCAAACACTAACTGGCTCGTGACTGTAATGTTATTTGAAAGTGACATGTTCAACAGTGTAAAATCAGAACACCTGTTGGTTCTTTAGATTCAGATTCAGAAAACTATTGATCCCATAAGGCAGTTCATTAGCAGCATCTCAGAGCAGTTCTCACTTCTCACACACACAAACACAAACACACAGTGTGTCAGTCCATTACAGTCCACCAGTGGAACTCAATAATAAACTACAAATTACAGTGTACAACATTCAGAAAATTGTACCCTTAGAATTTAACTATTTAATAGCAGAGGGCACAAAAGAATTAGAGAACCGGTTAGTCTTTCGTGTAGGAGCATAAAACTGACGCCCTGAAGGCATCAGAGGATGGAGGGGCTGAGCCAGGAGACACTTGGCTTTGCTCAGCACTTGCTCCTCAAACAAAGACTGCAGCTTCCTCAGTTTGACCCCTGTGATTTTTGAGCAGGTTTTAACAATGTTCTGAAGTTTGTTTTTATCCTTCACAGACAAGGATTGAAACCATCAAATAAAAGAAAAAGTAACAAGACTTTGATAAAAGAACAATAAAAATTGTTAAGAATAATTGTGTTCACATTAAAAGATTTCAGTTTCCTCAACAAATATAATCTTTGCTGCCCTCGTTTGACGATGCTTTCAGTGTTTAGGTCAAATTGTGTTAAATAAAGATCAGATAAGTCTAATCTGAGTAGTTACAGACAGAGCAGTGCCTCCAGTTAGCTAGCCTGATTCATCAGCCGGTTTCACTTTGTGAAAACAGTCTGATTCTTGAGGATTCTTTCGCTCAACATACGTGGGTACTTTTTTTATTTAACCAATCGCTGCTATTTGGTTGTGATGTATGTAATGCGCCGCTAATGGGAATAACTGGTATATTAAGCTTTTCACAAATCCCACAGGAAGAAGGGGAATAACGTCTTTCCCCTTGATAAAAGTCAAACATTTTATTTATTCCGCCTTTAAATCCTGCGATCTCGGGAATCGGTGCCAACACAGAATGTCTGTCTTCATCTACATCCATCTCAACCACTTTGTTTACTGTTGTGCTGTTCCACAAAAAGGGACCCAGTCATGGCTTCACAGCTCTTCAACTTCCGGGCTTCTTGCAAACCACCTAGTGTATTCTGATCTAGGCACTGGAGAGAAATGAAATTGAGCGGAGGCACTAGGTGGCGCCAGTCTGCCCACCAGTTAGCTTCACACCACCAGGGAATGTTGACGACATCAGCTGCAAAGTATGAATAGGAGACTGTTGCTTGCGGGAAGTTGATTTGGTCTGCAGAGTCCTTTACCGCTACTTCTGATTCTTTCTTCATCTAAAACCACGTCTAATCTCAAACACTGCATCCCTCCTTCCTTCCTCCTCACCTCTGAATCACATGACTGCAAACAAGCCATTATAAACTATCAGAACAGTGCTGGAGCTTAGTGAAGAGGGCACTGTGGGGTTATCGGTCATTCAGCCAGATGCAATAATAGGTTTGTATCCAATCATTGGGATCTTATGGGCCTATTGAGGTCTTGGTCAGAGTTGATTTAAAACCTCGTTCATAATGTTAGCGAGGCAGGAGAGACCGGGCGAAAATAAACGCGAGTCTGAGATATGATCGAAATCCTTAATTATTCATTTTAAGCGGTGCTGAGGCTCACCTGGAACACAACACCACACATGTGAGTCTACCAATGTGTTTCCAATCCACTTTATTTCTATACACATTTTATAAACACAGACTGTTTCCAAAGAGCTGCACATAGAAGAATAAAAAATCTACAAATATAATACGATGAAAACATAATAAAAGCAACGGTGTAAAAACAAATGAATAAAACCATAAAATAGACTCATAAGAATAAATAAATACAAAAATCTATAAAACAAAACAGTAAAATACAACTCACGCAGTGTTGAAAGCCAGAAAAATGTTGAAAGTCCATTAAAAGCTTTAAAAACAAACAACACAATTCTTAAAATCAAGTCTAGATGCAAGAATTGAAGTTGTGTGCTCCTGTTTTTTGCTCCCGGTTAAAATTTGCAGAGCAGAATAGTCCAACGAGGTTTATTTGGTCTTCAGATAATTTATGTTATTGGGTTCTTTTTTCAAACCAGAAGAGTTATTTTCATACGTGACAGTTTCGGCTGCTCACTAGCGGTTTTCCTCAGAGTGGTCACATGCTGTTGCTGTGACATGTCCAGTCAGCTGATTTATACAGGTCAGGACAGAATGCAAGAAGAAGAAGAATGCGAGGTCATGCACACAAGCAACAAAACACAAAGCAGAACAGGAAGAACTCAAATTGGCAATTTCTGACCATTGTAACAGAAAGAACCACATTATGGACTGGGACGAAGCAAACGTCATCGGGACAAAGGAAAACAAACATTGTCAACAATAGAAATACGGAAACGTGCGCACAGGATGATATACCGGGACGAGAGGGCTTTTTTACTCTCACACGCCTAAGAAAATGTTCTGAGGAAGTCAGACTGCAGATGGCGCTGTCGTCCTCCCTCCACCGATAGGAAGACAACGCCAAAACCTTTACAAATGAGCAGAGTGGACGTGTCACAGCAACATCACGTGACCACTCCGAGGAAGACTGCTAGTGAGCAGTGTTGGGGAGTAACAGATTACATGTACCGGAGTTCAAATTATGAGTAACTGTATTCAGTTACAGTTACTGTTTCAGTGAGTGGTAATTGGATTACAGTTACTTTGTTGAAATAAATGGATTATACGGCCGTATTTTCCTGTTTTCACATTTTGGACGATATCCCTTTTTTTTGGTAATTCCACTCATTGTCAGACACTAAACCAGGTCTAAACCAGGACTAAACAAGGACTAAAACCAGGACTAATACAGGACTAAACCAGGACTAAAACCAGGACTAATACAGGACTAAACCAGGACTAAAACCAGGACTAAAACAGGACTAAAGCAGGACTAATACAGGACTAATACAGGACTAAACCAGGACTAAAACCAGGACTAAAACCAGGACTAAAACCAAGACTAAAACCAGGACTAAGCCAGGACTAAAACCAGGACTAAAACCAGGACTAAAACAGGACTAAAGCAGGACTAATACAGGACTAAACCAGGACTAAAACCAGGACTAAAACCAAGACTAAAACCAGGACTAAGCCAGGACTAAGCCAGGACTAAAACCAGGACTAAACCAGGACTAAAACCAGGACTAAAACCAGGACTAAAACCAGGAATTAACAGGATTTAACAGGACTAAACCATGCTGTGCGGACCGTGTCTCCTCCTCTTCTATCAATAATATTTTTAATTTGGTTAAGTAAAGTCTGGGCTTTTTATTTTCTTTTAACAGATAAAACTTCTTATGTTACGATTTCCTCATCTTTGCTTCTCTACAGCAAATCAAGTAATCCAAAGTATTCAGATTACGTTACTCACTTTAAGTAATTTAATGGATTCCGTTGCAAACCACTTTTTGATGTGTGTAATCTGTAATCTGTAGGGGAATACATTTTAAAAGTAACCTTCCCAACACTGCTAGTGAGCAGTCGAAATGTTCAGGTATGAAAACAAACTCTAACTGCAAGTGGTAAAGTGCATTTAGTTTCATTCCAGTGTAAAGTGCATTGCAGTAGACCAGACATGACAAATAAAAAGCATGTGTAACAAAAGTCTGAAAAAGATCTAATTGGTTTAATTTTGGCTAAAAGATGAAGATGATAAAAACTGGATTTCACGACCTGTGTTTGTAGACTGTCTGCTGCTGCCAGAGTTTGGTAAAAGTAATAAAGTATACAACCAAGAGTTAGCAATTTCAGTAAACATTTAACACAAAGGCGTCAAATTGCAGGTTTGATCTTGAAAGACTTGGGTGAGAACTGTTCCAAAGTTAAGATTTAATTAATCACTTTTTTTTTGCAGATTATGAACTGCGCTTGTCTACGTGGCTATTCAAAAAACTGGATCTTTATCTTCACTAATGCGCTGTGTTCTCCTTTGATCTCATTCATGACATCTAATCCATCCAGCATGAAAAGGAAAGTGCAGCTTTTAATATCTGTCGAGTTTATTCAATTACGGCAGCTTTGATTGCTAAAATACACTGAAAACATATATTCTTAAACGCGAGTGGGGTCACAGCTCCGCTCAAGCAGTGAGAGGTACAGGACTACATTCATATCAAACTCAACTGTACAACTCGCACTTACGTAACAGAAAACCCTATGTCCTGTCAATCATCTTATCATCTTTGCACTCGTCTTTCCTCTTGTATAAAGCTGAGACACATTTTTATGACTTTATTCTATATTTTATTATTTTGACTTGTACATACAGTATAGATTTATATAATTATTATGCCTTTCTCTTTGTTATTATTATATATTGTGATGTGTGAGCTGCTGTGTCCAAGAAATTTCCCTTGTGGATCAATAAAGTTTGTCCTGTAACTTGGTCTGGTGGAGTCACATGCTCATTGAAGTGATCGATAAATGCCATACGATGGAACATTCCAGGCAAAGCAATGTCATCTCCATGGAGACAAGCAGGTAGCAGACCCTCTACCAGAAAAAGTTGCATTGTGCACCTTTATTTGATTCATTCCATCTCACTTTTAAATTTCTGTATATTTTTGTTGTGTCCTTGACTCCTGGTTGAAACATTGGCAGTTTATGTTAAGGGATCAAACCATTTTTATTAGGGGTGTAACGATATCCAAGTCTCACGATACGATACTGTCACGGTATGAACCTCACGGTACGATATTTATTGTGATATCGTAGGAAAGCTCACGATATGGCGGGGAGGCTCATGATGATTAAGGAATAACAGTAGTAAGGCATCAGTTTTATATAGCACTTTTTGGACAATATCTAAATCTCTCCGTATAATATTTTCATGATATACATCTCACTGTATGATATTTATTGTGATATTTTGTGGAGGCTCACAAAACTGTCAAAATGCCACTTTTTCCTTTTGAAATATCTTGTCAAGACTTAATGCAAAGAACTAAGACTGTAAAGTGCTTAAAACTGTTATTTCTTCATGAAGTCTACACTCAAATGGAGCAAAGGATCATGGTCTATGTAGTTTCCTCTGTCTTATTTTTGCTGCACCGCTACGACGATACGATATCACAATACTTCAGTTATTGTTACATCCCTAATTTTGATCAGAATTATATTTTGGTTTTACAAGCAAAGTGAAAGTGAAAGTGTAAAATTCCTTCCTTGTTTTTCAGCCAATCACAGCCTGGTCATTTTGTCTCGACCAATCACCTCTCAAGTCCTTCGTAGGAATAAACGCTCTCCTATACCATTATTCATCTTGCTTATCTGTATTATTACATCCGCCAAGGAGGTTATGTTTTTGCCGGCGTTTGTCTGTTTGTTTGTTTGTTTGTTTGTTTGTTTGTTTGTCTGTTAGCAACATAACTCAAAAAGTTATGGACCGATTTTGATGAAATTTTCAGGATTTGTTGGAAATGTGAAAAGGAAGAACTGATTTCATTTTGGGGGTGATCCGGAAGAAATCCTGGATTCTGGATCACTTTGAAATTTTAGTTAACATTGTGGTAAATGGGGCCAAAAATTTTGTTTCTCAAAATCTCGGTTAATTATTGACCAAACCCCATGAAATTTGACTCAGGGATGGACAATGGGATCCTCTTTCATATTCCAAATTGAAAGATACGAGACAAATATTTATGGAAAACACAATTAATATGAGGGGGACTGTAGTATTTGGCGGAGGTCTGCGCTCTCTGAGTGCTTTTCTAGTTTATTTTTTTTACAGTGAAACAGAAAGTTAAACGTCAATGTAACATCTGCTTTTAATTTTTGCAAGTGGTACTGCTTACATCACAGCTTTTCGCCTATTACGTAACATAATCATTTGCAGATTGATTAGGATGTTACCTCAAAACCTTCTGATAGTATTTGGCCAGATTTAGCAGGGCCTGCGGCGGTCGGGATGGGACCAGTATGCTTGCATAGTCACAGAGGAGAAGCGCAGCAGCCTGTCAGCCCTCGGTGAAGTCAGCCAGATGGGAGACAACATCTTCTTTACCTCCGGGAAATGCACTGGACGCAAACCGGTGAAGAGAGAAAGAGGGAGAGAGGAAAGGAAGAAAGAACAAAGACAGAGAGAGAGAGAGTGAGGTAGAGAGGGCACAGTGCCACGCAGCTGAATGTGAAAAGGACGAGACGTGAGCCTTCCCGGCGCTGGAGGAAGTTCAATAGAAGACATGAATAAAAAGACAGGCGGTGTGGTTACAGGCAGGTACGGATTTATTGGTGTGTGTATATCTTTACTCTCTCTCTCTTCATGGCTTTTTTTTTTTTTTTAAAGGGGAGACACTAAAGGCATTGCAGTTTGCCCTCTCAACAGTTTCCAATCTGTACCCAGGTATGTTTTGTTATTTCATCAATAATCTGTGTTCTGAAGTAACTAAATACTTATAAACCAGAAATATGTACTCAGAATACCGATTATGAGTGACTGTAAACCAGTATTTGGAATATAGTTACAAAAATACTTTGGAAAGTAATATATTGTGGTACCTGAAGTGAGGATTTAAACAGCACTTTTTGAGATTATTGAGATAAATAGATTTAGATTCATTTATTTTAAAAAGGACAAGGGACACATGAGCATACAATTTAAATATGCCAGAATTATAATAATAATAAACAGTGGACAAAAGTGTTTAATGTGACACCGTCTCTGAGAGCAGCTGGGGGGCGCTGTGTGTTTATTGACAGCTTCTGTGACTGAAGCAGGCTCTGGTGACTCCAGCACTGGTTTGGCAGCACAGTGGCTCAGTGGCTAGCACTCATGCCTCACAGCAAGAAGGTTCCGGGTTCGATCCCCGGGTTGTCCGGGCCTTTCTGTGTGGAGTTTGCATGTTTCTCCCCGTGTCTGAATGGGGCTCTCCATTTTCCCCCATCATAGGTCTCCAGAACAGTTGATAGTCAAGGTCAGTTAAATACAATCAATCAATGAACCTGCCCAGGGATTACAGGTGGAAATTAGCACTGGTGCTATTGGCAAGACATTTCACCTGAATTGCCCAGTATGAAAGGGATGTGTGTGTGATGGTGGTGGTCGGAGGGACCGTTGGCGCCGATTGGCATGGCTGCCGTGCTTCTGTCAGTCTGCCCCAGGGCAGCTGTGGCTACAACAGCATCTTACCATCACCAGGTATAGAGTGAATGAATAATGCTCTGTAAAGTGTCTTTGTGACAAAAAAAATCTGTGAAAAGCGCTATATAAATAAAGACTTACTAACTAGTTCCAGAGGAGAATTTAATAAACTCATCCAGAGTTTAGGTGGAGAAAAGCTCATGCAAATGTTTATACACAAGCTTATTTGATTTTTGTATTATCAAAACTTAAATTGTTATACATCTGAAGTATCAGGTTATCAGGTTTCTTACCTAATATTTTTATAGCCTTTTTGTATAATGATTCAAATGGTTTTAATGCAGCCAGGTTTGTCAGTGACTTATATGTCATGCAATATTAACTGTGTGAGCAAATCTGTGAAGTGAAGAAACAATAGAAAACACTGCTACTGTGGTGAGTTTGTGTATTTTTTCCTTCTCTAATCAATAAACAATAAATGCACCGCAAAGTGTCACAAACACAAAGCAGTTTTAATCCTATGTGGTGTTTTTACTCTATTATGATGCAACTTTAGAGTGAAGAAGAGTATTTCAAGTATTCAGTGTACAGTGCTCTATCTGTAAACAAATATGTTACTAAATATATTTTAATTAAGGTATTCAAAACGCTGGCAAATACAGAATATACAGAAGAATATCGGTCTCCACCCCCTTGAGTTGCACCAGGCTCAAACACACTAGTGTTCAGTAATTACATTTGTTTACTGCAGTGACACACATGAAACGGAAGCTCTCCTTGGTCACACATCATTTTAAACAAGATTAAAAAATAGAGTTAGTGCTTTGCTCATTGACTCTGCAGTACAGGTTTTTCCTCATCAGCAGGATATTTGTTTTGGTTAATCCACCTGTCAATCACGCCCATCTGAACCCACGTCTGCAGAAAGTATGTTCACATTTCCACTTTCAAGGCACTCAAAGAACTTTATATCTCGTAAAGTGGCCGCTCAATCAATGATGTAGTGTGTATTCTGCATCCCAGGCAATCACCAGTGTTGGGGAGTAACAGATTACATGTACTGGAGTTACGTAATCAGAGTACAAATTATGAGTAACTGTATTCGGTTACAGTTACTGTTTCTGTGAGCGGTAATTGGATTACAGTTACTTTGTTGAAATAAATGGATTACAAGACAGTATTTTCCTGTTTTCACATTTTGGGCTAAACCAGGACTTAAACCAGGACTAAAACTAGGACTAAACCAGGTCTAAATCAGGACTAAACTAGAACTAAAACCAGGATTAAAACCAGGACCAAAACCAGGACTAAACCAGGACTAAAACCAGGACTAAAACCAGGACTAAAACCAGGATTAAAACCAGGATTAAAACCTGGACCAAAACCAGGACTAAACCAGGACTAAAACCAGGATTAAAACAAGGATTAAAACCTGGACCAAAACCTGGATTAAAACCTGGACCAAAACCAGGACTAAACCAGGACTAAAACCAGGATTAAAACCAGGATTAAAACCTGGACCAAAACCAGGACTAAACCAGGACCAAACCAGGACTAAAACATGACTAAAACCAGGACTAAACCAGATCTAAACAATATGATACCTAACATTAGGGTGGACATAATTTCAGGCAATCATTTATATGACCTCATATAAAAAGCATTTCTTTATCAATAATATTTTTAATAAGGTTAAGGAAAGACTGGAATTTTTATTGTCTTCAAGCAGATATGTTCAGATCCTCGTCTTTGCTACTTTACAGTAAACAAACGCCTGTTCATGGAGACTTGGGCTCAACAGACAATTTGAAGAGAACAAACAAGAATTTTAAGGATGTGGTCAGTACTTTCATGTAGTTTTAAAAACGTATGACAATATCAAGTAATCCAAAGTATTCAGATTACCTCACTCACTTTAAGTCATTTAATGGATTACGTTACAAACTACATTTTGGGATCTGTAATCTGTAGGGAAATACATTTTAATAGTAACCTTCCCAACACTGGCAATCACTAATCTGTAACTAAATGAATTTATATATTCAATACTAAAGACAAACTAATATTTCCAAGTATTATTCCCAACACTGCCAACAGTTCCCTAATCAACAAACCCAAAAAGACAAAAGCATCGCAGCTGGACATGACTGCCTTGGAAACACAAACCCATGTATTCACCCCTTTGTGTCTGCTCGCCACTATAAAACAGCTGTTCCCAATGTGCACGCGCAGGTCAGGCTTTTTGCATAATAAAAGCCCCAATCCCAAAAATATATCACCCGGGATTTAACCGAGGAGACGGGCACATGGGCATTTCGGAAAGTACAAAACCATAAACAAGGACGACAACGAATACAACATGCTCGGACTGATTCGGCGGACAGTGATTCAGTGAGGAGATGGCGATCGTAACAGCAGCCAGACTATATAGTAGCCATGATCTGCTGTCAGCCATGATAAATCCTATCTGTCTATAGAATGATGAAGAGGCTTTGGGTGTAGGGCCATAAATTTCAGCGGCGGACAGCTCGCGTAACAGTAGGATTCATCAGAGACATCACCTCCCCGTGGTAGTTCGACCCCGGCGCGATGCTTTCAAATGCAGCTGGGCTTTTTATAGACTGGGTTTTACAGCGGACCCTGTGAACCGCGCGCCGGATAAGAGCCGGAGCTGGAGTAGGCTTTCTGGATAAAGTGTGATAAAAGGGAGTGTGGAGAGAGAGAGAGCGCGAGGGGCAGACGGAGGGAGATAGAATGGTCAAATATTAGAATAGGTGAGTAGGGAGGTGAGGTGGATCTATAAGGCTCTATAAGATAATATTGTGTATATACTTTTTAAGCTATACAAATTTGAAATATCAAGTCTATTGAATAAAAAAAGCTGCAAAAAGCTAAAGAAAAAGAAGAGTAAAATGAATATATAACAGAGTATAATGTTTCAAGGTGATGTTTCAGCATGAATAATTTTACAGTCCATTTAATCCAGTCTTGAAAAACTGAAACTCAAAAAAATATTAAAAGGCCCTGTACCTGATGTTTAAAAGTGTACAAAAACAAACAAAAAAAACAGAACAAATTCATTTTAAACTGTTTGCAGTGGTCCAAAGTTATTCTTTAAAAGTGCTTTTAACAACTAGAGAATAATGCAGAGTTTTGCTGCGAGGATAAAGCTAAAAACAACTACTAAGATGCCAACTAGGGCTCGGTATCATTAAGGAGTTGCCGATACGATACATACCTCGATACATAGGCCACGATACGATACATATCTCGATGCAGTGCACTTTCGATTCGATACGATATATTTCAAATTGATTTGATAAGTTTCAATAAAAAATAAAGGCTAAATCATGGCTGTGATACTAAAAGTCTTTGTTAAGCCACTTCTTGTGCAAAGTGAATATGAAACACAAACATTTTAATCATCAAAACAATGAATATGTCAAATGTGTCGCATAAACAAGTTTCTTTCCTCTAAACAAGCAACAAAACTGTAGCGCTGGGACAAAATCATTTAGTAAAATATACCAAAAATACTCTTTGTGATGTATCGATACAGCAGCCCATGATATTGATACTGTATTATCACATTAAATGATACAATATATCCTTATACCAACACGCACTTCCTGATTATCTGACAGTAAAATGCTTTTTAATTAGATGCAGACTGTACACAGCAGACCGATTTTGATTTCAAGAGCTGCTTATATAATATATCTGTCCTGGGGCTCAAACACATGGAGAAAAAAAACAGGTACTGGACCATTAACATGCACCTTTTAGCACCTTTTAGCACATTTTAGCACATTCTAGCCAGTTTCCAAAATGATATTATCTGATTATTGCTATTGTGAGAATGCCAAAATATACAGACATTCATTTTTGTCAATATCACTTACACTGAAATGCAATTTTGGTACTGATGGCACAGAAGGCCACAGAAGTAGCATTTTGCAAACAAACATATTTTTCATATTCTATTAAAATTCAAACCAAACTGTCAAAAACATTTCTGAAATTACTTCCTGTCGATGTGAACGAGATATGATGTGCACCAAAAAGAGAAACTCAATATTCTTATGACATTTTATGGATATTAAAAATGTGTTTTTATAACAGTTATAATGGCTGAAAGGTGCTGTGAGTCATTTAAGGTATTTCTGGAGGCTAAAGTTACAATTTCAAAGATTAAATTTCAGTCCATGTGAACAGCCATAACAGCCCTACAGGGACACGCAGTTATAAAACTTAAAACTACAAACAGAAATAATACGCCGACAGAGTGATTGTCCCAAACACTAAAAGATATAGTACCGGTATATACTCAAAAACCATAAAATAAGCACATTTATATATTTTCTCTTTATTTCTTATCCTGTAGTTCAGGATAATGCCATTTACTCTTGACAGTTCTGTAACAGCAGCCATGAGATTGGATGATATTTTCAAAACACATTTATTGGCTGAGAATCATAAGGAAGCAATTGGCATGTATTCACTTTATTCCACCTCGGCCACTACAGATCCACCCTTCCATCATGTAAGCATTTGTGCTAAAGGAAATTCGATTTGTATTCATTTCAGTGGAGAACAAGTGAAACGTCTTATAGCTAAAATATGATAAAAATGCAATATAAGTGAGGCTGGGTATCATTAAGAAGTTGCTGATATGATACATACCTCGATACATGAGCCACGATACAATACATGTCTCGATAGAGTCAGCTTTCGATTCAATACGATATATTTCAAATTGATTTGATACGATTCAATAAAAATAAAGGCTAAATCATGGCTGTGATACTAAAAGTCTTTGTTAAACCACTTCTTGTGCAAAATTATATGTTGCATAAACAAGTTTCCTTCCACTAAACAAGCAACAAAATTGTAGTGTTGTAACAAAATAGTTTAGTAAAACATACCAAAAAATACTCTCAGCGATATACCGATACAAAATATCAATACGATATATTGATATTTTGATATTTTTGCACACTCCTAAATATAAGTGTGTAAAATGTTCATGATCATAAATACTGTATGTCAAAAATTAAAAATGAAAACAACACAAACAGAGAAAGGACCACAGATAATGAAGTCGCCCATGTCAACACACTGAATAAAGTAGATGAATACTGGATGAAAACCGTGTAAAAACAACAACCAGAGAAGACAGATGTTCTCAGTTTATGGTCCAAAATGAGGTCGGCATGCAGGCCCTGAAAAATCCTATTTCTAATGCTTAAAAGGTGCTCTGTGTCACTTTTCTGGTGGAGATGTTGGAAGAAAAATTGGTTATCACAATGGAGAGCGAGCCTGCACATAGTAAGAATTCATGTTTTACGAGATATTTTTGAGCTATAAAACATTGAATTGAATACATGCAAGGCAGATAAGTTTAATGCCATACCGTCTGAGGCGGCGCTACAATTAGGCAAAAGCAGGCAGTTGCTAAGGGCCCCCAAACCTGGAGGGGCCCCCCAACCAATTGCCTTTGATTTTCTCTCAATATGACATTAAATGAGAGTAGTTTAGTATTATTTTAGTATTATTATTCTTATGATTACTGTTTAAAAGTAATCATATATAATGGATGGAAACAAAAATGTAATCGTACGAGCAAAAAAATAAAACTACTTTCATTTCTGGCTTGTAGGCTACCTAAGTAATAAGGCAAGTTTCCAATCCACCATAATTCAAATAAACAGAGATGTGCACGTCTCAAGAACAATGGTGAAAAACAGACAATAACTATATTAAAAAAACAAAAACATTATAGTGAAGGGCCCAACTCAAGTTCGCCTAGGGCCCCCAAATTGCTAACTCCGCCACTGCATACTGTGGAAGAAATAAAATCTACATGGAGACAAGAAAGTAGCCGGGCGTCCACTTTTAAGTTACACTGTGCACCTTTATACAATGAGTTCTTAAATTGCTGGTACAAGTGGTTTGAAAAGTGCCTGCTGTGTTCTTCTTCTGCAGTCCCTCACATGACAGTCCTCCATAAACGCACTGACAGACTTCCACACAAGACACAATACATGCATTTAGAGCTGATAGCCTGAACAAAAGAGCCTGTGGTGAATGAGCAGCACTTATTAAAGCGTCTGTGAGTGAGAGGGATGCCCCGGTCAGAGTCAGCCAGCAGGAGGAGCACTGATACTGTTCTGCTCACACTCATTCACAACATGAGGACCGACATTGTACATCGCAGACACTTACATAAGGACGTTGCATTAATTAAGGTTCATTTATGCTCCTCTTTTGTATATAAACAGATCAGTTAACCTTCACTGCATTTAAATCTAAGAGAACTGAACAAAACAGAGGAAATAGAGCAAAAAATAAACAAACATGGAGGCGCCCATGACAGTTTAAAGCTGCGTTTCTCGGAAAAGAGTCAAGAAAAATAAGGCGATGGGAGCATTTTTTTGATTCGCAGCTGGTAATAATCTTTTTACTGTACTGCCCCCAACAGTTAGCTCATATATAACTGAATCCCTTATGCGCATCTGTATGCATCTAGAAGGTTGAGCATAAATGAACTAACGTACTAGTTGCTGCATTCCAAATAAGAAGTTCACATGTGGACGGCTCCAGGTTCTTCTGACTCTGGCTCCCATTGACTTGCATTGGAATATTGTCACTTCTCTCTCTGTAACTGCTGCTGTGATCCTTGTTATTTTGGTCTTCAATATTAACTCGCTCTACATGATCCTGGGTTTTTTATTTCGCTGTTTTTTCTGTAAAAAATTGCTGTTCATAATACAGAGCCTGGCTCCAAATTCGCTCTGTAACCGCTAGCATCGTGGTTTTGACTGGAGCCGAACGCTATGGGTGATGTCACATTCACTTAGTCCACCTCTTTCTACAGTCTATGTGTAATGTATAATACACAGAATTTCCCATTCATAACGCTCGAATATTTTGTTCTGAATTGTTAATCAATAGTTTGATTCGTCAGCCGGTTTCACTTTGAGGAAACAGTCTGACCTCGCAGGATTAGGATTCGTTCACTCGACGGAAGGCGGGTACTTTTTTTCATTTAACCAATCGCTGCTATTTGGTCGTGACGTATGTAATGTGCCGCTAACAGGGCTAACTGGTATATTAAGCTTTTCCCAAATCCTGTAGGAAGAAGGTCAAGAACGTCTTTCCCCTTGATAAGATTCACTGAACATTCTCTTTGTTCCGGCTTTAAATCCTCGATCTTGGGAATCGTTGCCAACACAGAATGTATGGCTCGTCTCTGATTGGCTGGTGCCCGAATTTGCACTTCTGGGTTTCTTGCAAACAGTCTAATGTATTCCAAGTTTTGACCTAGTCGCTGGAGAGAAATGAAATTGAGCGGAGGCACTAGGTAGCGCCAGCCTGGCCAGTTAATCACTATGGCAACAGTCCTAATTTTTCATCATTCTGAAACCCACAGATGACGCCTGTACAAGATTTACATCTGTTGAATAATCTAAACAGTATTCTATTAACATGGGACTGAAGGAGATTGTTGTTTTGTTGTTTAAGAACCATGAGGACACGACTATGACTTGATGACTTGGCGGCATTAATGCTATGAACGAGTCTGGCAATGATTTATGGCCTGCGCCGGGCATCTGTCTGTGACGCAACAATCCTGGGAAAATTCAAGCCACATATTCTCTAAGGTTCAAAGGCAAAGGACGTTTTTACAGAAAATTGCTGAAACCATTGTGAACGAAACAAAATGCAACGCAGCTTAGGTTTTGGCTGAGGGAACAATGTTATAACATGGTTCAGAAGCTCAAAAAGTCAAATTTGAATAATACGTGTCCCTTTATATTAAAGCTTAAAGGGCCCATATTATGCAGTTTTCTGATAGATGTTATAATGTTATTTTCTCATTAAAAACATACCTGAAGTTGTGTTTTTGTTTCATTACCACATGTTTAACACAAAATCCTAGTTCCTCTTTCAAACAGAAAACGCTTGTTCCACTGTAATGTCATGTGGTAATACAGGAAGTGCTCCACTGTGCTTTTAATCTCCACACACCTTCACTAGAATGATCACTTGAATAATTTCCGCCCTGAAATGTCCTATATTTACTGAACAAAAGGTAAAAAGGTAGCTGAGGATTTTGAGCTTTGGAGATGCAGACAGACTAATAATGCAGGATTACCACACTCGAACATGTGTGAATAACACAAAACAACTCCAGATATGTTTTTGAGGAGGTAGCAACTAGGGATGTAAAAATAACTGAAATATCGTGATATCGTATCGTCAAAGTCCTCACAATAATATCATGGACCATCACAATATATCGAATTACAAGTTTCTCCGCTTAAATTAAGAGTTATGTTGCAGCAATAGCTAAAAAACGACATAGGGAACTACATAGACCATGATCCTTTGCTCCATTTCAGTGTCGACTACAAGAAGAAATAACAGTTCTAAACACCTTTACCGTATTTTCCGCACCATAGGGCACGCTAATAAGCCTCCAACCCCATCAAAAAACCACTGCGCGCCCCGCAATCCAGAGCGCCCTATACACGAATCCACTCGGGTGTCCCAACACGACTTCAGTAAATTACAAAGCCGCACCACCCGCAGCGCACGCAAACACACGGAGCAGACAGCGAAAAACATCCACAGCCACACTCATCACTCCATGAGGACGAGGAACGGAACGGAGGAACGAACCGAAAAAGCGAGTGCAGTGTGCCACTTCTAGACACAACTGAACAACTGAGTCACTGCGAACACGCCGACAATCCGTTGGTCCCAGACAGCACCCTCCCTACACGCCACAACTGAACAAAGCCCAGAGTCACCGTGAACACGCCAAACAAAGTCCCACTGAGCCATCGAACTGTTGTGTTTCGTTTAAAGTCCGTGAAAAAAATTTGAAAATAGACCATTCAGTGACCTATAGTGCGGAGAAAATATGTTAAGTCTTAGTTCTTTGGGTTAAGTCTTGTCAAGGCATTTTAAGAAGAAAAAGTATTATATTAACAGTTTTGTTCGCAGCCGCTACAACATATCGCAATAAATATCGTACCGTGAGATATATATTGTGAAAATATCGTACCGAGACATTTGGATATTGTTACATCCCTAATCGTGAGCCTCTCCACCATACCGTGAGCTTTCCCACGATATCACAATAAATATCGTACCGTGAGGTTCATACCGTGGTGATATCGTACCGTGAGACTTAGATATCGTTACACTCCTAAGGATCACCATACTCAGACATGTGTGAATGAAACAAAAGACAACTCCAGATATGTTTTTGAGGAGGTAACAACATCATAACATGACTTAAAGCTCAAAAAAGTCAACAAAATGACACTTATTTAGAACAACGAGGCCTGGACAGCGCTGCATCTCCTCCGTCGTTGCAAATACAGTCCTTACGTACAAGCGTCAGGCTAATTCGCTTGTAATACATGGGGAACTGCTGTAAACACATCTTTATCCAGTGAATCATGGCTGTTTATGGCATGTATGTGGAGCCCTATCCAACGCACTATAAATCTTTTAACAAAGCTCACATGGAAATAGCAGAGCAGACTTATATTAAAGGCACCCGAGAGATGGGGAAGCACTGTACAGTACATTCAAGAGGGGTTGCTAGGAAACGCTGCTGCTGCTTCTGCTGCTGCTGCTGTGGATGAGTCAATGAGAGAGAGATGGAGAGAGGGAGAAAAGGGAGAGAGGAGAGAGGGAGAAAGAAGGAGATGAGTGAGTTAGAGAGACAAACGGAGAGACGAAAGAGAGGCGGAAGGGGAGAGAAAACTGGAAGGTAGATGGAGAAAGGGGGAGGGAAGGGAGAAGGAGAGAGGGAGGCTGAGGGAGATGGATGGCAACAAAAGAGAGAGAGAGAGGGAGGGGAGGCAGATGGGGAGACGGGAGAGAGCGAGAGAGAGTGAGAGGGGAGGGGGATGAGAGTGACAGATGGAAACAAGCGGTAGGGATAGAAAAGGGGAAGGAGACAGTACAGAGGGAGATGGATAGAGACTGGGAAGAGCACATGAAAGAGAGAGAGAAGAGAGGGAAAGGGAAAGAGAGAGTGAGAACTGAGGGGAGGGGAGGGCACGGAGACAGGAGAGTGAGAGGTAGTGGGAGGGAGGGAGAAAGAGGAGACAGAAGAAAGAGTAATTGAGACAGAGAGAAAGAGAAAGGGAGAGAAGGAAAGTGGCAGAGAGGGGGACGGTTACGGAGTGAGAGGGAAAAAGAGGTGTGAAAGAAGACAGAGCAAAGGTGGGAGAGGGGGCCAAATAGAAAGGAAACAAGAGACAGGAGGTCAGAAAGGGAGAGAAAAAGAGTGAGATGAGAATAACACAAAGAGGAAAAGAGAGAGGGGTGAAGATAAAAAGAAGAAAAGCAATGGACGAAGAAAGAGGGATAGAGGGGCAAAGGAAGAGAGACAGAGGAGAGGGGGTTGGTGAAGAAAAAAAAAAAAAGACCAGAAACAAGAGACGCAGGTGAGAGAAAGAGAGAAAGAAATGGAGTAAGGGATGAGGAGGGAGAGCGAGAGGAAGAGAGAGAAACAGATCTACAATAAAAGGCGAAGCCAGCCACACACAAGCGTCTCAGGCCACTTGGTCACTGCAATTATGATAATGAATAAGATCCTCACAGCCACTCCAATAGAGAAGGGCTATTATGGCCGAAGCCACGCTCACCGCTCCAGTGTGAGGCACGAGCCGCTGTCCCTCCACACACTCACTAAGGATCCTCTTTGAAGATACAGAGGACACAAGTTCACTGCATACAGGAATGAGCAATGAAGAGCTCACTGTTTGAAAGCAGCACCGTGGAAGTAGAAGAGAGCAATGAATGAATCATTAAAAGGCTTAACAATGTGATCGCAATTAACTTTTTCCATAGGTTTCATATGGTAATTTCTGTCTCTTATTTTACAGGGAGTTGGCCTTGAGTAAAGTATCTTATTGCATTGGCTCAGGGACAACAGGACACATCTGAACTCAGGTTTATGTACAGGATAATGAATGAAGAGCACCAGAGGAAGACTATGGACGTGTCAGGATAAAACAGTTCGTTATATTATCGGTAAAAGATAAATCATGGTGACAAAAAGCCAGCACAGTGAGTCGGGTTATTAAATGGGCTGCGTTTGCTTTTTCTCTTGTGATCCCTGCCACCATGTGACTGCTACAGCAGCTACAGCAGTTATTGCTCCTTTTATCAGATAAATAATGTTAACGGAAGGATGTACCACATCTTTCTGTTGTGGTAGATGAAACTTGAAGCATTCAGCATATCTAAGATCACTTTAGCTTTAGTGGAACAACAGAATCAGGAAAGAATGTGAACTGTTTAGACATTTTACTGGGGGAGGACCCCACACCCCCTTACATGCTTGTATACTGTTCTTGTGTTGTGAGCTTCCAGGATTTTTCAGTCCAAAGTTAAATACAAATACAGTTGGTTGAGGTGAAGACAGCATTGCCTTAATTTGGCAGGATGTGAATTACCAATAGTTGACACGGTGTGTGTGGCACTTAAGTGGACCAGACGGCCCCAAAGGCAAATTACGCAAGAGGGCGCAAGGACTCCATCTGCTGGCTCACTTTGGACTGATGCAATTGTAACTCTAAACTGAAAACAATGGCTGCAAATGCAGAAGACATCTCCTGTTGAATATTCTCGTAACATTCAGAACAAAATACACCTACACAACCTATACACCAGAGTTTATTCTGCAGAAATACACACTATTCTCATTTCATCTGTGTTAGTGTTATTTTCTTTTTTACTCATTTGACACTAGTGGACCATGGTTCTCTCTGATTGGTTTATCTACAGGATACAGAATAAGGATCCAGACTCACAGGTCTTTGTAAAGTACTGTCAAAAAGTGTGATTTTTTGACAGGCAAAATAACACAATACCACCCCTGTTTAAAATATGCAGGTGCCCTGAAATGCCATAAAACAAAATTACAGCAGAATCCAGACAAATTGTGGTAGAATCTATAGGATGTGTGGTATTGCTAATAAAATACACTTAAGGCCACCTTCTTGCAGCGATATCATAAAAATTGATGTTGTTTTGTCTTGATCCCCCAACATATTACCACCCAGCGCTGGTTATATCACGCCACCTTTAGAAATGTCATATATGATCAAGGAGAGAATGTCACCCAGATGTCCACAAACACACCCCCTCCTCTCAAATACTGACTCACCTCCTGTGGCTGGCCCTCCTCCTCCTCCTCCTCTCTCAGCTGGTGCTGCACTTAGCTTCTTGTAATGCAGCGTTTGGCCTCTTGGCGGTGTCCCTCGCGCTGCTCCGGTGTATGCTACACCTGCGCCGATCTGGAATTCACACATAAATAATTCAGAAGACATTGTTCCCTGAAGATAACTGCACTCACTGTGGAATGAATCAGAGAGGATTTGTGTGCAGTGCTATCAATAACAGGATTTATGGGTTGTACAGTGGAAGGTATACAACATGTAACAGGTACTACAAGCAATACCATATCCACTGACCGAAGGAGATTTAAGAGAAGAAAACTTAAAGGCCCCATATGACACAAAACTGAGTCTTAGAGCTTTTAGACATGTTAGAATGTTCAGAATGCCGTTGCTTCATCGAAAACATACATGAAGTTGCGTTTTGTTTCATTCACATCCTTTATCTTTAGCCTGGAGAATGCTCTGTTCCACCTTGTGATGTCACGAAGGAGTAGTTTTCAAATTACCAGCTACCTTTTACCTTTTGTGAAGTAGAGATTGGCAAGTCCCGGGGCTGAAATCATCCAAATGATTCTAGTGAAGGTGTATGGAGTTTTAAAACACAGTGGAGCACGTCCTGTATTACCACATGACATCACAAGGTGGAACAGAGTGGTTTTTTGATTGAAAAAAGACCTCAAATGTACAGGATTTGTGGGTTAAATATGTGTAAATGAAACAAAACGCAACTAGACTCTGTGTTTTTGAAAAGGAAACAACATTATAACAATAGTATAATACGAGCCCTTTAAAGCAGTCTATGTAACATTTTATCTCCATGGCGATGTTATTTCTTTGCTAGAGATGTTTCACAGTGTGGTAATAAACTTATCCATCTTCACAAGCAGGTAAAGAGGTCAAGTTACTGTTCAGATCTGTGAAGAAGCATGCCTGTACACAGTAAAAATGCATGTTTCTTGAAATAAAACACTTGTAGTTGAAATAAAAATAAAGATAAATCCAATCCCGTACGACAAACATCTCAAGGGAGACCAGTAGGAATGAGAAAAAATATAAAGTACACATTAATTTCAATCAATCCATGTATAAATGTTCTGATGTTTGTAAGAGGATGCAAAGAAATAAGGCTGTTATAAGACTGTGAAGAGTCTCCGGGAAAATTTGGCACAATATAAAAACAAGGTGTAAATGCATGCAAATAAGTGTGGGTACTTCAAAATGCTGAGTGTACTGTATATTAATGTGTGTTAGTGTGCTGTGCTTGACAATGCTTTACTAGCCCTATAGTGCCACCTATTGTAAAAACTATGAACTACATCTCTACGTAATTTCAAATGACAGCGCGAAACTTGCAATTGTCATGTTGAAAACGACTGGAAACATGATCTAAAGCAGGTACGTCAAAATGAGCCGCGCGCGTTTCTCAGAATATGAATAATAATTTGACATTTCGAACCACTGTCAGACGCCTGTTGAAGTGTTTTTCTTTTTTGTGCTTTACACAATCAGGTGACGATGGCCCAAATTTGGAGTTGAAAAAAGAAAATCTCTCAAAAAAATTCCAAAACACAAGATAAGGTTTTGCTGGATTAGTTGTACTTTTCAATACTGTGTTTTTTACTACACCTTACTTTACTTTACTTCTTTTTACTTCACATTGGTATTTTTTTTTTAAACATGTTGTGCAAGTTCTTGATCAGAGTTTGTATATTTTGGGCCACAAGGAACACGTGAGGCAGCATTTGGTTGGACTAGCCATTTCATAAAACTTAAAACTGCTGAGACTTAAAAAAACACCCAGAGCCACTTAATGACATCATACAGTGGGACCAAGCATTTACACTCAAGAAGCACACAACCTAAAATTGTGATTTGTGGAAGCTGTGCGTAATAAAAAGGAGCCGACAACTTTTATTAACGTAAAACATGTGTACAACAAAGGCACTACAGATTTTGCTTTATATAATTATACAGGTTTCATTATTTTAAGACTAATAAAATCTAATTTAAGCATTTTATTTTGGAAATTTATGGTCTATCTCAGTACAGCACATGAGAATGGGCAATATAAATTAAGTGGATTTGGATTTGAAAGTAGGAAACACACTGTCACGTGGTTAAAAGTTTAAAATGTTAATAAAAATATGTATCAAATGACCTTAAACTGACTTTTAAACTGAAAATCATGATCAAAATTAGGCATGTCACGATAATTAGTACATCAGTTTACAGATAAAAACTACTTACGTGTTAAATTCTGCTGTTTAATTGTTGAAGCTCATGGTTTTAATGATATTGCAAATTTAGAGAAGGTTTACTGGAATAATTGTGCTTTAAGGTTACATTTCACTGGCATAAAATAGTTTGAATATGATCATTTATCACCTACATTTTCTTCAGCAATACATCACACCTTAAAATGTTTGTAACAGGTCTAGTCCCAATACAAAACTGTGACTTGTAAACTGTTTCTTGTGTCAAACATCTTCTTTCTAAAATGAGCCAGTCAGTGCTGAGCCACTTGGGTAAAATATAGAATTGTGATTTTTCTGACAAGCATTTTAATTGAGATTAGATTTGCTCAAAGGATTCTGCTCAAAGCTCACATTTAAACACATCCGGAAGAACTGACAAAAACACTGAAGTATGAACTGACAAACTAATGCAAGAATCACATTTCAGAACATGTTTGTAGGGATTTAAACTACAGGGTTTGCAGTTTTTGTTCCTCGTGTTGAACATCTTCTCTCTAAAAAGGGAAGCAGACTTGTGAGCGTCAGAGCTTTAGTCTCCTCGCACGGACAGGACGTGGACAGACTGACAGCTCCGTCCTCGCTCTCCTCTTTGCATCAGAAGAGCTTTGACAAGGTCACAAGTGGAACGCACCGTCCGAGAGGCTAACACAGTCAGACAACTGTCAAGAGGTGCAATGAAAACACTCTTTGTGCTGCAAAAACTGAACTACACTAGTTCTGGAAAGAGGTGGGTAGTGTAGACAAAAATGTTGCATTACTTCAAAAAATATAGTAGAAGTAGTAGACCAAGAAGAAAACTACTTCTCAAGAGTAATTTAAAGAGTAACTGTCATAACAACTGATTCATAATGTTACATTAATCTCGTTTGGATGGTAAAATATTAAAGAATGCACAAAATCTGATAGGTTTTCAAGAAATAGACACAACAATCTGAAAAACTACGTTATAGCTGAAAGAATGGTGCAAGAAACACAAATGTTCAAATAATTTCATTTTGTCAACCTAAACCTTTTGTCACTTACAGTGGGAAGAGTAACCAAAACTTTTACTGAAGTAGCACTGTACTTCAAAAATAAAAAATATTACTCAAGTAGGAGTGAAAAGTACACTGAAAAGGACTCTGAAAAGTACAATTTCTTTAAAAAGTTACTCAAGTAAATGTAATATTATATTATTTTGGATTATTGCATATATGACTCTGAAGAGAAATTAGGCCATATTCTATTAAAATTTGACATTTCAGCTGACATTATAACACTCTATAGGACAATAATATTTAACACAAATGAGGGTCACTTTCTCCTTTCTTCAAAATTCAGGGTTTTTGCTTTTTGTTTATGTGAGGAAAGTTCACGGGTTTAGGTTTAGGGAAAACTCTGGAAATATGACAAAATCACAATCTAGAAATAAAATAAAATATGTAGGCTATATTTAAATGTGTGTAGAATATTATTAAGTATACAATAATTTATATGCAATACGGTAAAATGATTAAAATAAAAAAAATAATAAATAAAAGTTGTAAGGCGTTTTCTTTGCATATAGCACCATCTTTTGGCCAAACAGGGAATTACACCCTCTGGGCCAAAAACCTTAACTACACTAGAAAGACAGCTTTAAAAAATAAACAAAATAAAAATTCAGTGTAATTAGAATGCTACTGAGAAATCAGTGGACGATGTCTTATTGTATTTGTATTAAAAATTAAAAAGTTAAATCAATGATGCTCTGGTTTCTACGGTCCAATGACCTCAGACTCCACGTGCTTCACCGAGAGACCGGACAGAAAATCGCTTGGAAAATTTCTTCTGTAAATAAAGTTTGATATAAGTAAGTATCGTTAAATGCAACTCACCTTGTCAATTTTGAGGCCTTATATTTGGATGTTAATCTTGACTCGATGTTACAGTAATTAGGCCTTTGCAGAAAAATGCCCCCGCTAGCACCACGTGAGTTTGGTGAGTTTGACTTTTTTAAACACAGCGACACTCTGAATATTTGCTTTGTTTTATACATTTTTAGGTTTATTATCTTTGGATGAGCTTCACATAGTTATGGCTGTTTGTTGGTGATTTCAAAATGGTTAAAAAAAAAAAAAAATTAGGCTTGAGCGCTCAAAACTTTTTTTTAGTTTTCACCTGTCCCCGCCCACATCCCTGTAAATGATTTTTGACCTATTATAACTCTGAGTGATACATGTTTAGTTCAGTATTTATAATGAGCAATGGAAATGTATCTATCTGCTTATGCTATTTGAATCATACCTTAAAAAAATGGGATGCCTCTCCACAGATGTGACCTGTAAGTTTGCCTGTTTGTGTGACTTGCTTGTCTCCATGAATGATGAAGTGAAGTTTTCCCCAATAATAAACTGGAGGCTGTCATTTGCGATTAATATTTATTCGGACAGAAATGCATAAAACTTGCAGAGAAAACATGAATACGTTGATATAATGCAAAAAAGAAATACTTCTTTATTTAACAAATAAACAAAAGCGATTGTCACACAAAGTTTAGTTGACTTGTGTCTGAAAAGTGCCATAAAATATTTAGCCTTAAGAATCCAATCCTTTATTATACCAGCTAGTTTTGTCACGATACTAAAATTTCAAACTCCATTTCGATAATACAGATTCCGATGCCGCTGTGATAATAAAAAGCTCCACTTATTTAGACAACATTAGATCAACGTCAATCATAATTTATGTTATTATGTTCTTTTTTCAGACCAAGAGTTTGTTTTCATACAGTTTCGACTGCTCCCTGTGGTCTTCCTCAGAGTGGTCACATGATGTTGCGGTAATGTGTCCGGTCAGCTGATTTATACAAGTTTTGGTGCTGTCTTCCTACCGGTGGAAGCAGGACGACAGTAGAACGGAAACTGTCAGGTATGAAAACAAAGTCTTGGTCTGAAAAAATAAGCTAATAACTAAAATTATTGAAAGAGCAAATTTGCTTCATTGGACAAAGACAAATCATAGTACTTTCATTTATATACAGTGTGGTCTTATATCTGTGTAATTCCTCATTGGTCCAGGTAGGTTCCATAGTGTGGTCCATGGGCGTTTACTGGTCTATGTGCTCTTAAACTTGTTCTAAGATCATTATAAAGGTTCGTTTCTGTCCTTTGAATGTGATTTTTTTTTTGTTTAGATACCTACTTAAAAGAGTATCTAGTTTCGGTACTAGTTTTAGAATCGATTATCTGATTTTCGATACTTTTGACAACACTATACCAGACGATAAAATCATTTTGATTTGACAGAAACTAGAAATGTATTGATATTATTAGTGTGTGGTGTGAAATTATGCTTTAAGGAGTTTGTGAAGTCAAAAGAACGTCTAAAGTCAAAGAATTTCGGTAAACTGTTCTTCACAAGAAAACACTGGAACACGTTTTATGACAAAAAGGCACAATTGTATTTAGTGATTATGTTTTGCAGTTCTGATCTGGACCACTAGATGTCAGTAAGGCTTTATATTTAAAAACATAACACCACCACTAGTCAAAATTGAGTCCTTTATGTAGCCTATTTATTTACAACAAAAGATAACATGCCCAAATGTATTTTAACGTATTGTTTTAAAAATTATGCCTACAAGTTTTACATTTTGATTATATTTAAGAAGGAAAGCCACTTTAATAATTTGTCCTGACTTTGTGTTTCAAGTTAAAATTTTAAATTAGACCAGTAGAGGGAGACATTACATTAACAATAAGCCAGTGCCGTTTATAAGTAGAATTTTTAGTGGGCCCATACTCGTCTTAGTTTAGCCCACTTAAAAGTCCATTTTTTGACACAGTTTAAACTCAAATAACCCCTGTATTATTTGGTTACTTTTATTCTTCCTCTTTTGGCAGGATCTTCTAATTTTGGCTAAAAGTGAAGACGCCAGACGATAGAAGATGAGTAGGTAAGTTGGAAAGTTGAGCTATTTTAATCCATTGCAGTTTCAATAGGATTGTGTCATTTGCTTCTTTGTAGGGACATTATAATGGTAGTTATGTCAAAATGAAAAGGAAAAAAAGCTTTGAATTTTGTCACTAACTCAGGGCTGAATCATTTGGGGAAAAAATCTAATTGTGATTTTTCTGACAAGCTTTGTGATTTATATTTTAATAATAGAACTCTTTTCAAAGTTCACATTTTAAACACGGCCAGAACTGACAAAAAAAGCAAAAAGGCTGAAGTTTGAATGGACAAAATAATACAAGAATCACATCTACAGATCTAAACTATAGGATTAGCAGTTTTTATCTAAATATTTTGTTGTTTGTGGAGGAAATTATTGTACTTAAAGATTTGCTTATTGCGTCCATTGAAATTGCGATTTCGATTCAGTTTGATCTTTTAGATAGAACAAACCATTGACAAAAGTGAATAAAAAAACATAGGAAAACACAAAAATTTTGAGTGAATTTGACCATGAAAACCAGGACTTTTTAATCCGATTCAATTCATTTAAATAAAGTTTGAATAACACAAATCAGAATTAAACTGTTCTAAACCACATTTCTAACCTGTCATTATCCAGACACGGTTTCAGTTTTATCAAAATGGACCAGTCCGGTTTAGGAATATACTGTATTATCTCATATTTTTCCCCTCATCTTGATCAATTCATAATTATTGATTAGCTAAAACAAATAAAATGGCCTTCAATTTCAATTTACACTACAAAAAGAGACTTATCATTTCAAGTCTGAACTCTGCTCTAACCCATATGCTCTTTTTGACAGAGGATTGGCTGTATGCTAACTAAAAATCTATAATATCGTAATGATGTTTTGAAGAAGTATTAAATTTGAATATTGATTTTAACGTTTATAACAAAAAATGCACAAAACACAAGGGATATTTAAAAATGAGACATTTATGCATTTAAGTTGGTATTTTTGCAGTGATTTCACATCTGTCTGATACTTAAACCCCAAATAACATTTTAAGACTTTTTTTTTTAAACACAGTTCGGTTGGATTGACTTTAGGGTTGTAAAATTAACTGCTATCAAATTCAAAATGCAGTTTGAATGGATCAAATTCACAAATCGCAAATGCTGTAATTTTTGAAGTACCACAGTTTTTGATACTAAGGAACAGACTTGACACTCAATACTGATTTCAATACCACAGTGATAATAAACATTTTATTTTAGACAACAGAAAGTGATTTGTAACATTAAATTGAAGTACTTTTTTTCTGTTACCATGTGGTCTTATATTTATGTAATCCCTCAGTGGTCCATGATCTCTGTGCTCTTATACTTGATCTGATACAGCTCAAGATCGTTTGTAAAGGTTTTCAGTAGAAGTTCTTTTTTGTTCCGTGAATGTGACTTTTTGGTGTTGATACCTGCTCAAGTAAGTATATAGTTTCGATACTAGTTTTAGTATCAGTTCATGGCTGATTTTTTTTACTTTTAACTGCCCTGTTCCAACTACAGTTACATCTCAGCCTGTGTGCACGTCTCTAACCCTGAGCTTGTCCCCTCCTCTTCCACCTCTTTCTCCTCTCCTCCTCTCCTTCTCTCCTCCTCTTTCTCCTCTCCTTCTCTCCTCCTCTCCTCATCTTCTTCCTCTTCTCCTCTCCCTACTTTCCTTCATCTTCCTCCTCTCCTCCTCTTTCTCCTCTCTTCCTTCCCCTCCTCTCCCTCTTCTCCCTCCTCTCCCTCATCTTCCTCCTCTTTCTCCTCTCCTCATCTTTCTCCTCTCCTCTCCCTACTTTCCCTCATCTTCCTCCTCTCCTCATCTTTCTCCTCTCCTCATCTTTCTCCTCTCCTCCTCTTTCTCCTCTCCTCCTCTTTCTCCTCTCCTCATCTTCCTCCTCTCCTCCTCTTTCTCCTCTCCTCATCTCTTCCTCCTCTCCTCCTCTTTCTCCTGTCTTCCTCCCCCTCCTCTCCCTCTTCTCCTTCCTCTTCCATCTCTCCCTCCTCTTCCTCCTCTCCTACTCTCCTCCTCTTTCTCCTCTCTCCTCTCCCTACTTTCCCTCATCTTCCTCCTCTCCTCCTCTTTCTCCTCTCCTCATCTTTCTCTCTCTCTCTCCTATTCTTGCCTCCATCTTCCTCCTCTCCTCATCTTTCTCCTCTCCTCATCTTTCTCCTCTCCTCCTCTCCCTATTTTGCCTCATCTTCCTCCTCTCCTCCTCTTTCTGCTCTCTTCCTTTCCCTTCCTCTCCCTCCTCTTCCTTCTTCCTCCCCTCCTCTCTCCCTCTTCTCCTTCCTCTTCCATCTCTCCTCCTCCTCCTCTTCCTCTTCAGCCCTTCACCTAAATCTGTCACACAGATTTGTCACTGTGTCACTCTGTCCTCTCTCAGACCTGACATGTGTGTAATGTTGAATATTGTGCATTTACAGCCGCTGTTTTAGCCTCGGAGCAGAACAAGCACCACTACCTTTATTTATGCCTCTGTTTTCTGCTGCTGCGCTTTCATCGTTTTATTAGATTCTTTTTCAAATGTAGCTGGCTGTTTTTGGATCATGTTATCTTAATTATTATTATTAATTATTATTATATGAATACTTTGTTACAAAATACTGGAAATCTGTATTAAAATGAGTGATGGTTTAAGAGTTATTGGCAGTGTTGATGATATCAGAGGATTTTCAGAATTGATACAGAAAATTTAGCCCATATTTGGCGCTCATGAGTTTAATATATGTACTAAGTGTGGGTGAAAACTGTGAATTTTGGAACATTTACTCCAAGATCACTGAAAATACAACTTTGAGTAAGATCATTTTAACACTATTTTACATATATCTCATTTAAGAAAAATAAATTACACTTTGACTATAAAGCATTTGTCAGCAACATGAAGAAAATAATCACAGTGTATGGACTGACCATGGCTCATGTGAAAACTCAGAACCTTCAGAATTCCCTCGTGAGCTGCAGAGGCTGCACTAGCACTGATTCATGATTGGCTGAAGGTGCTGGGGTTTAGGTAGTGACCATTCAGATCAGAGAGAGGTGTTTTAGGTTTATAACAACTGGATTTCAGCATTGAAACTGGCAGCATAAATGAGCGACTCGTGTGACACTCATTTTGCTTTCAGTTTTTTTACTAATGTTTACTAATGTCTTATTTGTGTGATCAAGTACTGCAATGCTTTAGGACAGTAGCTTTATTCTGAATACCAGCACAGTTACTCTAAATGACTGGTCTGAATACGTGTTTTGGGTACTTATATTCTGTTACCTACTGAAGTTGGTCACTCACTGCGATCTATTCCACATCTGCCCAAACTAAGTGCACAGTAACATCTTGAATACAACAAAGTCGAATCCTAATCCTGCTTAAAAACATGTTTCCAAATCAGAATGGTCGTACTTGTAGCTATGACACACACAAGATGAATTATGGTGGGAATGAGCACAGACCTCTTAGATATTGAGGTATTTTTTATATCTCCTGTTATTGATTTGCAATTTATTAAAGTCTGCGAGCTTTTCCGGCTTTATCTTTGCCATTTGTCACTCGGTTTCCCTGAAGTGGGGTGGGCTGTCTCCTCACAAGTGCACTGTGTTGAGTGCCCATCACACTTATTCTTCTTCAGCTTTAGGATGGTCACTTTATCCCCTGCACTGTAGGGGGGGCTGGAGGGGAAGGGAGGGGGGCTAAGTATCTCCTGTACTCGGATAATGCTGTGGTTGCTGCACTTTTGGGACTGCGTATTGTTTTTTTCTAATATAAAAACAAAAAAAAGGTTTGAAATTGTGCATTGTGGTCAAAAAGTGGATAGCCATGTGTTTAAAGCTGCACTATGCAACTTTTCTAGTTTCACAGTAGGTGAAAAGCATTTGAGAACTGAGGAACTTTAATGAAAATGGTATATGTATGTATTAAGAGAGTCAAAGGTGTTTTTAAAGGAATCAGAAGTGTTTTTGTTTTGAGTAATTACTTTATTTTACAACATGGCTGACCATCTGAATGATCGGTTATTTTTTATTTGTTAAAGGCGGATGATAATAAGAGCTGGTCTTCGTCAGGTTCAGATTCACCCTTGTGTTAGCTCAACTGTATGTACTGAAATTGCATGGGCAAATTAAATAAATACATTTAAATAAAAAATTAAATGAAAAAAGCAGTTTTGCTGGTCTGTTCTATCTTGCATTTATTCCATTGCAATTATTTTTTTTATTGCAAAATCATACCTTGAAAAACATTCTCATTTCATGCAGCCTCTCCAGTGATCTGATTCGTAGCGTGGCCTAGTGCTGTGACCTGTTTGTCTCCATGAAGATAAGTTAAATGCTCTACTGTGGATAATATCTCCATAGAGACAAGCAAGCTGCGGACGCTTAATCAGAAATGTTACGTAGTTCACCTATAAATAGAATTATATTCAATGAAAACCTAAAACTTGATCTGAGCATAGACATTGTTACTCATTATATAAAATCTTCTGCCAACTATTCAGGTTAGCAGGGCAGCATGGGAGCACAGTGGTTAGTGCTTTTACCTCACAGCATAAAGGTCCTGGGTTCGTCTCCAGTTTGCAAGTTCTCCCCGTTTCCTCTGCGTGTTCAGTTTTCCCAACTACTAAAACATGCACAAAAGGATCATCTAGGGCCCTGACTTCCCTAAAAAAAGAGATTCTTAATCTCAGCGGAACTAAATATTGGTCAATGAGTAAATAAACCAACAAATGAATAAACAAATAATTACATAACATATTAAAATTATGCCAAATCACATACTTTTTTGTATCAAATGTAATTGTTTTTTGTTCCTAGTGAGTGACTTGTGTGGAATATTCAAATGAGCGTCCGTGGAGGTGTGGTCCTGCGGGACGGTCCAGCCCTTTACAAAGAAAACGAAGGTTCAAACTGCTCCAAATGAGACGCGACTGGGATCTTCTCTTTTAACAGGTAATGAGTTTGATGAATATTTGACCTTTGGAAACTTTTAAAAACGTTTAGTGCCTTCTCTAATAAGGAGCAGTCTCGTATGAAGTTTAGAACAGGAAATTAAGTGGAAAAAACAACAGAGTTAGGAAAAGTTGTAGATGCAGTTTTATGATTTCATGTTTAAACAAGAATCATAGACGTAGACACTTAGACTTGGACAAACTTTATTGATCCAAAAGGGAGAATTATTTGGGCACTGTGGCTCATACATCACAATATAATATAATAGAGAAAAAATAAATGGTGTAATCATCACAGTTAAGGTAAAATAGTCTCAAATGTTTCCAGATTTTTCAGATTTGTCATAAACTGACTGGGACAGAGAGGGAAAAAATGAAAATATACTTGCCCAAATTTACCAATAAAATTAATTCTTGATTTTTACTTTTTATTATTTGCAAGTGGTAGAATTATTCAGTCACACTCTTTCAATTTTTGTGATTTGAAAAGATTTAAATAGAAAATAGTACAATATTAAGTTGACTGTTTGTGGGTTTTTTGTTCAGATATTTGTTGCAAAATTGAGAATTTTGATCATCTCCAACTTAACCCAATAATTCATTAATGGTCGGGTGCAGTGCTGGGGTTTGGTTCAGATCAGAGAGAGTGCTTTTTTGCTTTATTTCTTACTTTTTAATCACAGGAACTGGCAACCCAAATGAGAAACTCGTGTGTGCCTCATTCTGCTTTCTGATTGGATAATCCTCCTGAGAACCAAAAGGCCAAATGACATGATTCTAGCATGTTTATTTCATACCAGAGCACACAGACAGTTCACGTTTATAAAATTTAAAATAGAAATCATACCCATCCTTTAATAAAACTTCCAACACACAACTAAAATAATAGTAGTTCTTCGTAATGACATATAGCAACATATAGCACTCACTTTGCTGTAGCCCATTGAGTCCTTTATAAACAAATAACACAAGCATAACACCACTAGTTCCCCCTCACCAAAAAAACTTTTATAACGAACTACACACCCGGAGACGCGATGCTTATTTTTCGCACAGGTGTTTGGCAACGCTGATAAATCATGATTTGTAAACTTTGCCATAGACAGCACTGACAGCTTTCCTGGTATAATGTAGAAAAATGGCAGAAAGCTCGCACAGGGCTTAAGTAGAGGTTTGATTTAGCGCTCCGACTCCCTCACTCTCTCCCCTTTCGCGTGGTAGGCCCTGGTGGGTTTGATTTAATTCTCTCCCCGCACTATTAAAAAGGCCCTCCACCCTCTTCACTGCATGCACCTCGCTGTCATAACTGGCACAAAATCATTTATCATTTGGCGCGCCGCGTGTAGGATGAGACCCGAGCCGGATATGTAAGCGCGTGTATATTTTCGCGTTATTGATTGTGGGGAGAGGTACAAAGGTGGGTCTCCTCCTGTGTTGGAATGACCATATTAGGGCATAAGGTAAGGTTTCCTGTGGTGGTAAATTTGTATAGACCATATAAGGTTTGTAAATATTAGGGCTTGATATCGAATCGAAATCGCAATTGGCAATTTTTTTAAAAACCTTCTACAAACGACAACATATCCTGTTTTATTCTGCATAAAACTGCTAAAGCTTCTTTTTTTTTTAGATTTGTAAAAGCAAATCTAATCACAATCGCAATGCTTGTCAGAAAAGTCTGAGTGAGATATCTAAATTGTTGAGAGAAATCTACTAAAGACAGACTAAGACTAATTTGTACCCAGTAACTATCAGAAGTAAAAAATATTAGTGTGTTTGTTTGTTCCAATCCAATGTACTCCAATGAACAAATCCATTTTTTACACCAAAAATAAATTCAAATGCACTATGTAAATGTACTTTGTCCTCCAAATGACTAACAGAATAGTTATAACACTTTGTGATACTTGTAATTGTTGTAGTACTTTGCAAGTTGATTGACAGTCGGATTAACCAATCAGAGATGCATTTTCTACTCATGTTAAAACATGGAGGAAAAACTCAACAATAAAAGGATTGAGAAATAGCACAGAATTCTGCAGAACCAACGATCAAAGCACCAAACACTTATTACAGGGGTGTCCAAACTTTTTTCATCAAGGGCCACATATCTAAACACAGAGAAAGCAGAGGGCTGATCTAGGGCCATAGACTGGTGCTCAATACAGTGAATAATTGAAATATGTGCATGTTTAACACATTAGAATCAGCCATCAGTCTTTATTCATGCTAAGATCCTTAAAACCACACACTAAATATTAAATATTAGCTTTATCAAGGCAGATTTTCAAGAAACTTGCAGTAAAAAGTTATTTTTTAATTTGATGCAAGGTAATTTGGGCCAACTCACCTGGGAGTTTGAGGGCCAAGAAAAATTTGTCTGAGGGCCGCATTTGGCCCACAGGCCGTAGTTTGGACATGCCTAACTTATTATTTATCGACGGTAAAATGTATATTTTTCTTCTGAATGATACGAGGATTTTATGGGGAGTCTTTTATGAGGACTCTTCTGCAATTGAGAGACACATGCTTCAAAATTAGCAACTGTGACTGGACCATCAGAAGTTAGGCCTTGGTTTTTCAAAAACGCCTTATGATCCGATTCCAGACCCTTTTGGATTCTAACAGAATGTGGAAAGGACTGGCTGGTCATGTAGTCAACTTATAGGTCCAAAGAGGAAATTGACTGAACAAATATTTTACATACAGGCCGCCATTGATAAATAAATTCTAAACTACAATCTTAGATCATTTGCTGTTTTTACATGCACATTGGAAAGTAAAAGACTGAAAGACAATAGACAAATAGACAAATTCCTAGACACCAAACACAATGCCGAAAACGGTCAAAAATGGGCCTTCTTTTTTCAGCTGCTACTTTCAGAGAAGAAAAGAAGTAAAGAAAATATGTCAATACATTTTGTTGTAATCCTTTGTTGCATCTAAGCTCTGTGTGACTCAATCTAAAGAAACTCGCTCATCCTTTTATATTCTGAATACCTCTGCAGTACTTTCACTTTCAAAATAAACTAGAAAGCCTCCAGTTATTTTTGCTCTCCATTCATGTCACCTGTAGCATGCTCTTTCCCCATCTCCCCCCCGCCGTTACGCTAACCCTGCCCTTAAAACTCCCCCCTCTCCCCACACTCACGTCCGCTGATGGCTCCGCGGATGTGCGTATACGACCACACCAGACGTTATTTGGTGCAATAACGCGAAAGGCTACGAATGTCACCGTCCCGCCTTTGTTGTTTAATTTATTTTCTTTTCAAAGTGGCGCTAGGTGTCCGTGCTGCGCGATCCAGTCATTGATGTGTCTATAGTTAGCATCTCCCCCGCTGCTGGCATCTGTAGGAGACGCCACTTCCTCCTTTCTACCTTTGCCCTGCCACCATCACACGCCGGTCTGTTTCTACGTAGGTGGAGGCGATTCAGACGCGAACAAAAGATCTGGAGGACTACAAAAATCAGTACTTAGGTAGCAGTGTCTCTAGCAAGTGTGTTACGTAACCGAAGGTAGGAGTATGGAGACGTATAATGCCCCGGATTGCTTTAACAAGTATAATTAAGTGTGAGCATCTGCTGTAATTTGGTTCCATGTAATGAACTTGTGGCTAACACTAATTTGCTGGTTACACACTATGATCACAGTAGAGGGGAAAGTGGGGCAAATCTGATCTTAAAATGAAAAAAAAGTAATTGCTATTTCTTTTGTTTTAGAAATTTGTGTTTTGTTGACATGTTATTGATTTTACAGTTCAGACCAATTGAACCTTCTACAAAAATGTGTGTATTTTACTCAAGCAGTGAAATACTAAAGGCACAGTTCATGTTTTATTGTTGTTTCTTCATGTTTTGGTTTTGTGGAAATGACAACGTTGTCCAATCTGCACCTAAAGATTTATTTATTTACTTTGTATTTAATTGAATCATCTTGCATTTATAGATTTATAGGGACATAATCTTCTACTTAACAAGATTTTGATGGGTCATATGGAAGGATTTGTTTATCTAAGGCTACGGTCAGTCTGCAGTCTGAAGTGATCCAAATCCAATTTTTTTGCCCCTTTGCGACCTGTATCTGATCTTTTAATTACAGTCTGAATAACATAGATCTGATTTTTTTCAAATGCTGTTTGGATTTGTGCTCCTAAAACTGATACATATCCGATCTTTTGACATGCGACTTCAGTCTGAATGGCCAGGTCACATTCATCCCACCTACACGTCGTCAACAAGCAACAAACGTCACTATACTGAGCTGAAGTAGGCAAATGTTTGAAATTTGTGTATGAAGTCACTGAAGCAGCGAAGCACATCGCAATCCCACCACTCTTGGCTGCAACTCCGCCCACCCACACGTTTGTTTTTACAGATGTTGCTGCCACTGCCCCACAAAACACCACGGCCAAAAACCTCGTCCTCCTCCTTCTCAATCTCCTCCTTAAAACAAATAAGCTGAACATGTTCTGGTTCTGGTACGACAGCAACTTTAAAATCGCCAGGTGCACAAAGCTGTGTCCATGTTTAGGCGACTTCTGTAAACACAGAGCACGCTCGCTGCATGTGACGTCGTCGTGTCCTCCAGTGCACACGCGGGACACTTTTGGGGCGTTTAACAGTTCATGCTGGAGATCACATACAAGTCACATTTAATTGGAAATGTGAACGATCTCGCAGAAAAATCAGATTTCACAAAAAAATCCGAATTGAGCATTAAGCCCTGCAGTCTGAATGTAGCCTAATTCAAAGCCTGATTTGTTTTGACTTTAACTTATTGTCAGCGTTAGACCACATTTGAATTTGACACAGTAAGATTACTAAAATTTAAACTCTCCTCTGTATTTTATTTTTATCTAATATTAAAACAAACTGAAGTAATTAATTTAAACCTGGCTTTATCAAGTTTTCAGCTTGATATGCCCCAAGTATGTGTAATTTCGGTCATTTTTGCTGTATTTATGAAAACATGTCAAAGGACTATTTTTTTCTTTATGTGTATATTAGTACAACTACAGAGGAAGCTTCAAATCTGTATCTCTAAACTTAAGATTTTTTTCCTATTCATCCACAATTTCATCCTAAAGCCCATTTTCTGCTATAGGTCTGTTTATAGCAGCATGTCTCCGTTTCTGCAGGGCGGCTCACAGACAGTAGAAAGTAGGTTGACAGGAAGTCTGACATTTTGTGTAGCTTCAGCTCATCTTAATGGAAGCCATATAGAGAACTGACCGCCCACATGCACAGTGATAAAATTTTGAAATGATTATGTACATTTTACTACTGTTTATACTACTCTTTTTTACCATCCCCACTGCTCCCTTCTGTGCCACCATTCTATGAAAAATGATGTGTAAATTGTTAAAGGTGCACAGTTTAACCTTGCCTTACAGTAAATGTTCCACACTATGGCAGTTCATTAACAAATGTTTTATATCTTAAAAAAAAAAAATATACATTTCAGCAGACTCGCTTCTTCACAGATCAGACTTGGTGTTACCAGCCTGATTTATCAGCCGGTTTTCCTTCGTTTCACTTCGTACAAACTGTCTGACCTCGCAGCATTAGGATTCGTTCGCTCGATAGTAGGCGGGTACTTTTTATCATTTAACCAATCGCTGCTATTTGGTCGTGACGTACGTAATGCTCCGCTAATGGAGCTATCTGGTATATTAAGCTTTTCCCAAATCCCATAGGAAGAAGGGCAATAACGTCTTTCCCCTTGATGAAATTCACCACATATTCTCTTTGTTCCGGCCTTAAATCCTCAATCTCGTTAATCGTTGTCAACACTGAATATATCACTCTTCGCTGATTGGCTGGTGCCCGAACTTGCACTTCCTGGGGTTTTGCGAACCGTCTGTTGTATGTTGATTCCTGACCTAGTTGCTGGAGAGAAATGAAATTGAGTGGAGACACTAGGTGGCACCAGCCTGCTAATCCTCGGCCAGAAAGGTAACATATTGAGAAACATTAAGTTGATGTCAGCTAACTTTTTTGTTGTCTCCTCATCAAAACATGACTGAAGTTGTGTTTTGTTTTATTCATTTTTTTTGTTTTGTTTTTACGAATTATGAAATTATGCATATTTGGTTTTTATGTCAAATACAGCATCCCACTGTGTCACGTCATCCAGTGGGTTTTAAGGAAATCTCTCCAATTGCCTTCATTGCACACTAACCAAGTTTAAAGATAGCTGCTGATGGTTTTAGCCTGATTTGAACTGCTTCATTCCTCAGTGCACCATTTCCAGGGCAGCTGCGGGGTCTTAAAAGCCTTAAAAAAGCTTTTAAATTTCATGTTCCTAAATTAACACCTTAAAAAGTCTTAAATTATGTTGTCCAAGTCTTATTATTTTCACAAAGGTCTTAAATTTCAGTAGCCTATTTTTTGTATACTCAACCGGGCTGCAGCGCAAAATCACGTAACATGAACGAACGTCTAATGAACGTCTAATACTTTGGTTTCTGGCGCGGCAGCAGTGAGTAAACAATCAGTACAGTGGAGGAAGACGTTGGATGGACCATGGGGAAATGAAGGTTTAATTCACAGTGGCTCTTAGATTCTATTGGTTGGTCATTAATAGAATTGGATCTGCATAATGGGAACTGTATTGGTCTTAATTTTCATTTAAGTGGTCTTAAAAAGGTCTTAAAATTGTAGTAGTCAAACATGAGGATACCCTGATTTTGCACTGATACGTTGTTTCCATATATATTCTGCTGGTCCATCACTGCGCAGCTCTCATTCAATACTTTCGAGCATAATTACACTATAAATCTGATTAGACAAATTCAGATTCAGGATCACTTTTAAGCCTAAAGCCTGAATGAACACAGCCCACTAAATACATCAATACTCCAAATGCTCACTGCTAATCTTGATATCAAACTTCCATTTGTAACATTTTTAGCTTTATCACTGCGCTAAATAATTTGATCATCATCTATCTGAGTAATCTGGCCGGCTCAGGGCTCGATAAACTCCCGGGGCATAAAAAGGATCTATTATGCCATGAAAGCCCTTTATCTCGGCTGTCTTAAATATCGGCACTTACCGCAATTTGTCCCCATTTCCTATTGATTTCTCGATTTACTTTGGGAATATGCAGTGCCCGGAGTAAATAATGACAGATCTGAGCGGAGATGGCCGTTTATGTATAACTAATGAAGCAACGCTGGTTTGGTGGATGACACGTCGAAGGTCTTGGGGTCAGCGGTGGTATCTATCACAAACGGATCAGGCATGTTGTCAATGGGGCGGCAAGTACAAGGGAAATCTGATAATGATGATCCAAGTGGGCGGGGCGTGCGGGCTAATTGTAATGTATATGGACGGTGGGAAGGGGGCGGGGCTTCTGCAGTGGTTTGTGGTCCTGTGCAAGTTATTGATGAAGTGTGATGCAAAATGGAGTGGATCACAATGATAGGTTTGTTTACGATTTTGTTTTTCCTTTTAAGTTCTTACAAAAAAATAATTGTGTAAAATAGTTGTTAGTTGTTAAATCTTCAATTATCAGCTTTTTAATCTCCTGATCCTCTGAGTAAAAGCATGTGGTTTGGAGCAGACCTCAGACTCTGGAAGAAATTGAGGAACTAGCCATTTTGAAGGTGTTCTTAATCAGAAGAAAATCAAATTGTGTGTGAATTTTCAACAAAAAATAAAACAAAAAAGTAAATATCAACATAAATAAATGTACTAAATGTAGTTTTAGTTTACAAAATGTATGTAGTAGGGCTGGGCATCATTAAAGAGTTGCCGATACGATACATACCTCAATACACAGGCCACGATACGATACATATCTCGATACAGTGCACTTTCGATTCGATATGATATATTTCAAATCGATTCGATACGGTTCAATAAAAAATAAAGGCTAAATTGTGGCTGTGATACTAAGAGGCTTTGTTCAATTACTTCTTGTGCAAAGTTCATATGAAACACAAACATTTTAATCATCAAAACAGTAAAATGTCAAATGTGTTGCATAAACGAGTTTCCTTTCACTGAACAAGCAACAAAACTGTAGCTGTAACAAAATAATTTAGTAAAACACACCTAAAAATACTCTCGGTGAAATATCAATACAGTAACCCACGATATCGATACTGTATCATCGCATTAAACAATTCGATATATCGATATTCTGATATTTTTGCACACCCCTAGTATGTAGTATTGTAATTTTCATAATACACTTCACAATTTATATCATTATACTCACTTTTCTATTTAGTTATTCTTTAGTTTTAGTCAACAATAAAAAATATGACCTTGACTAAATATTTTAGTTGACAAAATAAACCATATTGCCATATCCTGTGCAGCCCTGTTCGTTCCCCAATGAGAAAGTTTGCACTGATTAGAGATTTGATCAGACCCAGTAACCCCAGGTAGGTCCAAAATCCATTTTATTTGCAATTTATGCGTAACACAATGGTATTAGATCCAACTTCCCAAGCACCCTTGCATTTATAATGAACCGCAATGTGATTGAGTAAAAAAAAAGGACAGGTGACCTTTAAAATAAATGACCAAAAACGCTGTCCTAAATTGTCAGCAAGTCCTGGAAATATCCGGGGAAATGAGATTTAAAAACTGCAAACTCCAAATTGACTTTTGAAGGAATACATTAGCACTATTAGAATGAGCGTTACTTTCTCTTGGGCCAGTTTATGTAGATTTATACTCTTTATTATAACCTGCATTTGGGACCACTATGAAAATACTCACACTGACATTAAGACGAGGTAAGGTGGGGAAGTGTCTTGCCAATGGACACAGTGCCAATGAAGTCTCCAATGCTGCTAGTGTTAAGTTTGTGAATGTCTATCCAGAGTGCATCATACCTACTTATTCTGTTTTTGGTTATGATTTTTGTTGTTTTTGTTGTTGTTTAGTGTTTGTGGGAGCCAGACACTATTGCAGGACAGGGTCAAAAATGGAGTTTAGGGTCTCCTAGTAGTTGTAGTTTGCTTATTTAGAAAAGAAAGCAATGAAAAAGAGAGCGATTTAAGCGTTTAGAAATATGTATATCTCTATCCACATTGTGCACAAAACTCATGAGATAAACCTGGGAAAATCCCTACAAACCATGTATCTTCTTGTATTAAAAAGTTGTGGCAGAGACCCAAATGGAAGTTTTGAAGATTTGAGCCCAAACTGTGAAGCGTTCCCTTGGTTTTTATCGGCTCACATCTGCGTGGTGCTTGAATGCATGGTAAGCCGGGGCCTCACAGCGACGTGCTCTCCCAGCTTTGTACAGGATGAAGAAGTCCTAATCCTCAAACACACACCTAAATTCCTCCTGAAGGCTCTTGATCCTGAATCCACTCATTTCCTTCAAACAGGCGGCGGCCCCAGGAAGAGAGACGAGATGTGGGGCTGGAGAAATCCCTGATTGAAATCTGTCCACAGACTCTCAGTGATGGTTGGGCTTATTCACAGGTAAACAGGAGTCAGGACAGGAAGGATGTGAGGCTGTAGTCGACGAAACAAATTCTTAGTCCTCCCATACTCCCATAGTGTTTAGCTCCAGTCAAATGAAACTCACCGAGGCTAGTGGTTATAGGAGCGAATTTGAAGCAAAGTTTCATATTAGGAGTAGGAATTTATTTACAGACAAAATAGCAAAATAAAAACACCAGGAACATGTAGAACGGATTAATACGAACATTTTAAGACCAAAATGATGAAGCTCACTGCAGCAGTTACAGAGTGGGGTGACAGTTTTTTTATGTAAAGTCAATTGGAACCAGAGTTGATGGAACTGGAAGAGCCCCCATGCTCACTTTTTATTTGGAGCATGACTATGTCTGTTTGTCCTGACGATCAATTAACCAAAGTTAAGTGGAAGACACTGACCCAAACTGCGCTCAGAAGATTACAACCACACAGGAGCAAAAAAGTATTTATATTGTAAAGTTGGAAACAAAAAAAATCTATGTAAAAGAGAAATTAAACTCAAGATTTACTTCCACTCCACGCCTTCCCCTTTTTGCTGCTGTCACGTACAAATTTAGTTTGACAAAAACATATCAACTGAATTAATTTACAAAACGAGGTAAAGGCCAACAATTCCAGAAGTGTAAAATCACAAAGGAAGTGAGAGCTTCATGATATCTTAGTAGAAGTCCACAACAGGTGCTCAAGGACAACATATAGTCTTCATCAGGGGCATATCTGTAGTTGGTTGTTTGAGTGAACCGAGTGTCAAACTCCAGTTATCAGGGACTCTAATATACTAATATAGTGGTGTAGAGTAGGGATGTATGGATTTTTCACAGCTTTTTCAGTTCCAGTACTATAGCTTTAAATATCAGTCCAATTAGGTTCATTTGGTCTTCTTGATCATTTATGTTATTAGGTTCTTTTTTCAGGACCAAGAGTTTGTTTTCATACCTGACAGTTTTGACTGCTCCCTGTGGTCTTCATCAGAGTGGTCACATGATGTTGCTGTGACGTGTCCAGTCAGCTGATTTAAACAGGTTTTGGCGCTGTCTTTCTACTGGTGGAGGCAGGACGACAGTGAGTAGTGAGCAGTCGAAACTGTCAGGTATGAAAACAAACTCTTGGGTTGAAAAAAGAACCTAATAACACAGCTTTAAATATCTTCCCAATATACTGAAAACTACATTTATTTGAAAGATTTTTTTAGAAAAATAAAATAAAAAACTGACCAAAATGTGTCGTGTACAACTTTGTATAATTAAAAGTTCAAACATTCTGAGACTTTGTGGGCCTAATATGACCATTATTACATCATTTAAGACCAAACAGGACATCGGCTGAACTGACATTTGGAAGCTTGTATTCGATCCTGCTAATTTTAGATGTGTCCATGTGTTGTGTTTCGTTTTAGTTTGGGCTGTGTGGAGTCCAGACTATCAATAACTTTTCTGTTACTGTGAAATGACCTTCCATTCCCATGTTTCATTTGACAGTTCCTCTTCTAACTCTTACTAAGCGCCCAAGTAAGTGCAGAGAATCATGTTTTTATTTATTTCTTTCTCAATACCAACCCTTCCACCTCTCCTCCGTCTCTCCCCACAGCAGACCATCAGCCCACACCACAATGCTGTTTGTTCTGAGCTTTAGTTTCTACCCACTCGGCAGATTCAAAAAAGCCACCTCTCCGTTTGATAGTGTATATTTCATTGGCGCGCAGAGATCTGGCGTGTTTGTCTTGGCGTGTTTGTCAGCGCATATTTGAGCTGAGGGCTTCCTATTAAAACTAAACACCATATCAAAGGAATATTGCTAGCGGCAGACTCTTTTTAAATCGCATACCGAGCCCATGAAGTGTGGAGGCAATTTAGCTTTAGCGCACTAGTTTATAAGTGTGTCTGCGCTCTGCCTGATGTTTCTATTGACTTTGCCGTCTCATTTATTTACACACAGGGGCACGGCGGCTACACATTTCATATATTGTCATAATTACTTTAGCGCAAGCGTCGCTTCTAATTCTCTTATAATGCGCCCGTGTTTGCAGTTTCTCGCACTTAATAAAAAGCCCTTGAGAGTGTTTGGGTTGGTTATTACTTAAGAGTTACAGTATGTGTTTTAGAATCTGTCGTATAAGAAATATGTTTATGGTTGAAGTAAGAATACACAAAGAGCGGATACTGGGGCAGAGATGGTTGAGCTGCATGTTGTGTGCTCTTGGGCAAGACACTTTGTTTACTTTGTCTATGTGTGAATATGATGTGTTTGTGGTCTACCTTGAGCAGTTTTGGCTATAGACCAGGGGTGTCAAACTCATTTTGGTCCAGGGGCCGTATCCAACCTACTTTGATCCCAAAGGGGCCGGATCAGAAAACTCATGGTATATAAACCCCAAAAATAACAATAAGTTCAAATATTTGTGCAGAGAAACACAAATCTATTATAGAAATCTTTTTTAATTGATGAACTCTTTCTTATTATAATTTTATAATATTTTGAACAACCTGAAACTTTAAGAAAAATTCAATTTCAACACAATGTTTTAACATTAACTTGTATGCAAATAGGAATAAGTCCATTTTTGTTGTAAAATCCTGCACTCGGCTCCACTTTTCTCATTTTGGACATTTTTCTGATGAGGGTGTCACGGTCAACAGTCAAAACGATCGTCCTTTAAGAGCGTTTGGAAAGAGACAAGTCTTCATTTGTGCTGCTCTGGTGGGAGGAGCCACGCACAGAGACGCTGGAGATGCTGCTATGATAAACACCACAGAAAATTAACAATATTTTAATAGAAAATATAATTAAAATATTTTAGTAGAAAATCACCCAAGGGCCACATTAAAGGTCTTGGAGGGCTGAATCTGGCCCCTGGGCCTTATGTTTGATACCTGTGCTATAGAGGTTTCCTATGAGGTGTGGGAGGTGAAGTGGCTAATGCATGGCAGTTTGAAACCAAGTCTTTATTGTTGTGTCCTTTAGCAAGACACATTGTTTACCTTGGCTATGTGTGAATATGGTGTGTTTGTGGTTTTTCTGCAGTGGACCTTGGGCAGTTTTGGCTACAGAATTTTACTACAAGGTATCAGAAGTGAAGTTTGAACACAAATCTATAATATTTTATTATTTCTATAATATTTTTAGATTTTGCACGTATGTTGTGTTATATAAGAGTGTTTCCCAAACTTTTTTTCTAGGGACCCATATTTTGAAAGTCACAAACCTTGTTTTCCAAGTCAATAGACATTATTCGTAAATCACAAAATAAAGGTGGATTTGACCATTATTGAACATTAATTAGGATATTTTAGTGTTTACTGAGTGATCATGTCTCTCTCAACAATTAGTATTACTCAAGTTTTAATAAAAAACAGTCATTGACCCAGCAATAAAAGGGACCCATATGTCGCCTATTTGGACGTTAAATGTAGCCCATTTATTTTTCTTTTCAACATTCAATTAATCCAGCAATATTGGCACAAAATTGTCAATAAAATAATTACAAAGTTATATGAAGCATGTCTTAACATTTCAACATTTCTAATCAGATAGGTGGACCTGTTTGTGTTTTTGTAGCTCGTCCTAGTAGAGAACGCAGCACGCATGTCAGACGCAGCATTCAGTCGTATTTTGTACTTTGTCTTCATTTTTTCAGAACTGTATTTTTCAGACCTACATGCAGATCATGACAAGGTGCCCCCAAAAAAAATCTCTTGCGACCCACCTGAGGGTTGCGACCCAGTCTTTGGGAAACAATGCTATATACCACTGCATTATTATTGAAATAAAAGAAATGTGATTATTAAAATTGCACGTTCGTTAACTGCCGTGAATCAAGCAAAAAATAAAAAATAAATGCACAAAACCAACCAAACAAACATGGCTGCCATCAAATGAAATGATCAAAAGCCAGCTGTTGTGTGGCATATGGCAGACATAGTGCAATATTGTGGAGTAAATAACATGTAATTATTGATTTTTGGACCCGAGATCCTTCTGATCCATGTAATAGGCTACAGATGTATGGAGAGCTGGCTGATCCCACATTAGCAGCAGTGGACAGGGACACGGTGCTCCCACAGTCATTAGGATGTGTGCTGGACAAACTGCTCCGTCTCAGGCTGCAGGCGGCTGGGGAAATAAAAAGGTACTTACGCCTGTATTGACCTTGTAGCAGAAGCCTACCGCTCAGTGGCCAGCATCCAGCACTCACTCTTCTAATTATGCATGTCAGGGTACACAGGCGCGGTATTGGCTTTGGACAATAATCACTGTTTGACTGGGGATGGATTCAACTAAGTCATAAACAACATATTTTTGCAGCACATACAGAAGTAAAATTGAAAATGTCTATGTTAGCATTTGTTATGAAATTCCACGCAAACAACTGCTGTTTTGTATTTGGATTGTTGTGTAAGCTTTCATTTCACCAGTGTGTTGATGTAATCCCAGGAGTGGTACATGTTAGAAAAGGCAGACATTCTGGAGTCACCTGGAGGCCATTACTAATTTGGAGTAAAAATTTTAAAGCCAACAATATGTAACTTTTTTTTTTTACTGTTATGTTTATTGTACTGAAAAACTTGAGTCTTTTCTGTGAGGGGGTATGTTCACAAACCTGATTCGTACTTGACCTTGAGGAGCGCCTCTTCCTGTTCCTTTCCATGTAAGGGCCTGTTTACACGACAACGCTTGTGGGTAAAAATGACAAAATATTTTATCGGAAGTGCCTTTCGTTTAGACGGTGAGGGCGTTTTGGGGGCTTAAAATGCAAAAATCCGGAACCACCCTCCAGAGTTGGAAAGTTGAATACGCTCCGCCGTAGCGCTTCCGTCTACACTGCCCAAGACGCAAAACTCTGGTCAGATCTGCTCACTTTGCATATGCGTTTACATCACATACTGCACATAACTACCTAGCTGACTGACATACATACCCAATCGAATTCCACGCACTTTTGTGTCACCGTATACACGCAGATCCCCCCCCCGAAAACACTTGTCTAAACATGGAATAAATGTGAAAATGCGACGCCATTTTTGCGTCTTCTGTTCAGACCGTCATCATGTAAACGTAGCCTATCCATGGAGAATGTACCAAAGATTGATTTTAACTTTTTATTTCCATGCAATCATGCAGGTCACCTCCATAAAGTTACAGACTATACCATTAAATCCAAAATACTTTACCAACTTTTCTGTGTTATCTAAAGTGCAAATTCAAAACCAGCTTGTCTTGTACTATGCTGTTTCTTTCTATGAGTTTCTTGCAGTAATAATAAAAGTATAGGTTGCCATTATTTTTTATCCAACAAGATGATGAAAAACTCATAATGACACAGTTGAAAGCACCAAACGTCTCATAATGCATTTTTAGTTGGTAAATTTAAATCCAAATGCCAAAGAACATAAACATGTTGATTAGTATTTCCCACAGACAGGCCTGTAAAACGCACACATGTCTATGAGAGGGAGTCCTCCATGGCTTGTGATGGGATGCTGTGTAAACAAGGCATCGCTGGAGTCAGCCTGATTAACATATGATTGTAATTCATCATTTCATGTGCAGCTGGTGACATCTTGCAGTAGCATTTATTTCGTGTTGAAACATGTCTTTGGTTCCTTTTTGACACGTAAAAACAAACAGATTGCAAGCTGTCGTACGCGGGCTGAAGATGAATGGAGAGGATGAGTGGAGAGGATGAGTGGGGAAATCAGGTGTGTCAGGTGATTAGTGGCATCATGTCTGACATCCGCCGCACGCACAAACACACACACACACAACCTGATGCATTTGGATAAACGCTGGTGTACTGATAATGACTCACTCACACCTGAGAAGTGTGTTTGTGTCTGTGTGAACGTACTGGCCATTTCAACGCTTTATTTGGAACATTACTTTGGGGATTGGGATATTGTCTAGTAGAGAGTCGGTGTGTCTCAATTGTAATTACTTTGCCTCAGAATGTTTCACAGCGGGATGGTGGCTGAGTGACTAGCATTCACAGCAAGGTTTTGAGTTCTCCCTGTGTCAGCACGGGTTACCTCTGGACACTCCGGTTTCCCGATAAATGTAAAATATGCACACTTATGTAAAATCCTCCAATCAAGATAGTCCTGACCAAGCCCAGCTCAAGACCTGGAGATGGGTGTCACACTTTGGGGGACACTGCTCCTGACAAGTTGCCCCAGAGACATTGAAGGATGGGTCAAATGCAGAGGACAAATATCCTAACATGGATAATAAAGCGTAGTATGACATTAAACCTTAAACATCTATCTCCATGTTGTCCAGTGTGGGTGATGGTGCCGGGCTAAAAATGTGCTTTCATTTTAGTTCACAAGGGACCACGTTAGGAGCTAATACTTTTTTGTCACCACTTATCACTCCTTTATGTGTTTTTGTCCATGGAAATATTACATTAATAAAAACTATGACAAAATGGCTATCTGGCAAATGCATAGGGCCTTACAAGCCAAAAGCTGGCATCACAAAGATGGTTACTAGAGCTGAACAATCTACGGTTTTGGACCGAAAATTGCAACACAATTTTGGGAGTCTTAAAACCGCTTTTTTTTTTTAAGTGCTTCTAAAGCCCAGTTTATGGATTTATGAATCTGCGACGAGGTCTAAGGGCCGCAAAGTAATTCACCACCACAACGTGAGGAGGCTAGGATTTAAACCTGACGTTCATGTAAAGTTTAACATGAACCATCTCCAATAGAAGCACACAAACTCACCATCATCAGCGCATCCTCTGTCACAGAAAGAACACACATGTTCCACTCAGTCGTGTCCTTTAGTCTGACAGAAGCTGACCACATTAACCAGGAAAGTTTATGCAAATTAGCTTTGTGTTTTAAGTTTTAGTTTGTTTAGAGCGGTGGTAGAGAGGACCAATCTCAGCTGTTATTGTCTGCATCACTTCCCTGGCTGTCTGTCGTTTTGATGCGCAGTTACAGTCCAGTGTCAAATCATCGGTGCAGGACTCTGGTATGATAAGTTTCTGTGATGTTTGCAAATGTTCATGTGCACTGAAACTTGATTTGAAAAAAATCATGGATGAAATCATTCAGCTTTAACAGTTACCGTAATAGTCTTCATAAAAGTGCTTTTATTCTGACCTGCATACCCCACACTGATATGTGATATCTTGATTCAGGTTCTGCATGATCAGTCTGGGATCTCCCTCTCTGAAAGCAATACAGAAAAGTGAACATGCGTCTCCATCAGTGCATCAGTTTTATGTCTGTTTCCCAATATAGCCAAGCACAAATGTTTAGACAAAGGCCATTCGATATGCACATAAAAGTAAGATTAGGCCATAAACCCTCACTAACTGATGCTTTTTATCAATAGCAATAATAAAACAAATCAATGGGATGCAATTGAACTAGTACAGCATATGCAATTGAAAACACTGGATTGCATTGACGTGAAGCTTGTGAGCAATAAGAATGTCTAAAGTGACTATAAATATTTCTATTTCTAATTCCCAGCTACAAATGTTTACATAATAGCTTCTGATAACTGTATGTTGCCAACAATGAATTAGAATCAATAGAAAGCTTAGGTGTAATTATTATCCTGCCGTTTGGTATTTCTTTTGCTGTTAAAGTGCATATAACAGGTTTTCATGTTTTTCTAATTATTACTTGGTTTAGTTGGATATTGCCTGTTGGAAATACCAGTTTTCCCTCCGTCAAGTGGCAGTTTGTGGGAAAAACTGTTGAGAAGAAAAGTACAAAAACACAGGGAGCACACACCAAAAATTCCTTCCTGAATGCAGGGACAATTTACAAAGGAAGGCATTTTTCTGATTTATTTATTTGTATTTGTCTAATAATAACTATTCTGCATTTTAGATTTTTTTTTTTGCTTGGTGACAATTGGAATTACCTCTGTGTATTATATCTGGTGCCCGACTCCAACCAGGAAGTAAAATTATAAACTAAGCCCTGACTAATATATCGGTTGGTGATATGGGCACTGGGGGCATATTGGCTATCGACTTAAATCTTGCCAGTATGGGCCAATATTTCACGTGGGCATGTTATACCTTGTTATAAAGCTTAGACTCTCTACATTATGTTCATTTAATCCAATTTACAGACAGATAAATGTCCTAATATGTGGCTCTGCATCAGTATTTATCTGCGGAGTCATTTGTCTGTGTGTGGTCGTAGTGTCCCTGAACACCCCCATAGAGTCACGTCACTCGTCTGCGTTTGTTTACACCCGCAGCCACAGATCCATGCGCAACACTTAAGTCTGTATTAAAAGGACATTTATTAGTGCAGACTTGTGATCTGAGAGGAGCCTGTGTGAGCGGTGAGTGTTCAAAATGTGTCTGTTTTGAAGGTAGTTTTGTTTTTTTCTCATTAGTTAGAGATTAGCTGCTGTTTTCTCTTCTATTGGCCTATTGTAAAGTGACTATATTGGCCGTATATATGCTACTGGACCTGCATTGATATGTAAATGAGCTGTGAATAGACGTGTGAATGATCAACATTTTTACGCATATAACTAATTACCACGGCGCGCAGCATTTACGACTAAAGGCTGATAGCGGTAGTTTACTTACTTTCTTTACTAGTAGCAAGAATGTGATGCAAAAAGGCCATTAGGCCGACCTACTGTCTGTAAATATGATGTAAAGAGGCAGAATAACAATAAAAGTTGCCTAAATAAAGTTAATTTAAAATCCACTTTTTTAAACAATTCAAGATTTACAGTGAATTTTTACATCACTAAATATATCTGCAATTATATCGGCTATCGGCAGCTCCAACTCCCATTTTATCGTATTGGCCACAACAAAATCCATATCGGTCGGACCCTGTTATAAAAAAATAGAAAATAATCAAATCCTAAATCTTGTCATGTGCACTTTAACATATAGATTCTTTAGCTTGTGAATCTATTGTATCATTGCACTAAACATATCCATTGTCTTGCAGAAATGTGAAGTGGCAGCCATGATTTAAACTCCTAATCTCACGTCACTTCTTCTAAGGCTGACTGGTTTTGGCTCAGAGCTACCTCTCCACCACACTGCACACCATATCCAAGCTCTGGTAAAGGAACGTTGTCACTGGGGAACATTCCTACGCTGTATTGACTACACAAGGGGGAAAACTGACAAGAGAGGTGAAGGAACCAAACAAGGGCGCCAGATGTCTCCACACTTATTCTGTAAAATGGCTTTCTATTGCCTTCTCCAGTCTCCCTTGAGTTCACTTGGCTATGATGTTGTGCAGTTGTTGGGAGGTGGGTCCCATGGGTGCCCTGTTTCTTGTTGGAGATTAGATTGAACCGGGCGGCTTTGGTTAGAGCGGTAGAAGGGGCCAGAACTACATGTCATGGCCGCAACCTCAGTGCTTTGTAGTGTGGCGGTGCATTGCCAGCTGGATGTAGCGCGGTGTATTTTAATAGAGATTGAAAGCTTCCTTTGGGAACGCACGGTGTAGGAAGTGGAAAATAGATTTGCTAAGAACACAAATGATATCTTCACAGTGCGTTTTAGGTCAGGGAATGTTCTCTAAAGGAATGGTATAAAATTTAAATTTGAGAGCTGTTACGAATAAAACCAAAAAATGGAAGGAGCTTGTTAGCCATGTTAGTGAGTGCGACCCACAACAGTGACAAGAACAAGAAGTTCTGACAATTACATTTACACATTTACACAAATACAATTGATTTTCTTTCATTAGCTCTTTGAAGAGTTTTTAGAATGATTCAGCATTTTTTTTCATGTGAAAGTCAGAGCTGGAGTTGATGAGGATTAGTTACGGGTTTGGGGCAGTACAGATATACTGTAAAAACAGCTCTTAAAGCAGACCTATTATGCAACTTTTGAGAGCTTTTAACCATGTGATCACATTATTGGCGACATCAGGTCCTGTTGGGTTGCCTGATTCATCAGCCGGTTTCACTTTGTGGAAACCGTATGACCTCGCAGCATTAGGATTCGTTCGCTTGACGGTAGGTGGGTACTTTTTTTATTTAACCAATCGCCGCTATTTGGTCATGACATATGTAATGTGCCAAATCCTGTAGGAGGAAGGGTAGTACCGTCTTTCCCCTTATTAAAATTCATCAAACATTCTCTTCTTTCCGGCTTTAAATCCTCGATCTTGAGAATTGTTGCCAACATAGAATGTTTGGCTTCGTCTACATCCATCTCAACCACTTTGTTTACTGTTGTGCTGTACCACAAAAGAGACACAGACAGGCGCTTGAGTTTGACATCATGGCTTCCTTCAAGTGTATTCCGATTCCTGACCTAGTCACTGGAGAGAAATTAAATTGAGCGGAAGCGCTAGGTGGGACCAGCCTGGCTACGCATTGAGCACTGCAGATGTCCAACTTGGAAGTCAGCAGACTTGTTTTAGAATGTTACAATGGTACCTGTACGGTAACAGGTACTGGTCCATGGGTTATTTGATACCAGGCCGCACAGAAAGAATAAATAGCTTACATTATTTACGTTTTATTTATTAACCGAGTCTGAACAATGTTTTGTTTTGAAAAATGACCGAATTCTCTCCGTTACATACGTCTATGATTCACTCTTGACTCTTGACTCTTGATACATTAAATATTATATATGACCAACACAAAATACCACAGTTTTGTGTTGGTCGTATCATTTTATTTTGTTGTATTTATTTGCCACACCTTAAAGGCCGGTCCGTGAAAATATTATCTGACTTTAAATGCTTTGTATTGCATTTTTTGTATGAAAAGCATTCTATAAATTGAGTTTGATTGATTGATTGATTAACCGGTCCATAGCGACTCCTGTCATAGATTATAATTGTATAGCAGACACAAGCAAAATATATGTTTTTAATTATAAAGCATTTTTATTGTCTGCAAACCAGGAAATTGCACTGTTGGCATGCTAGTTGTGGCTCTGGACTCTGAGTTTATAAGCACATTTCACAAGTGTCACAGTGAATAATGACAACGCTGAATGTGATGGTGAGAAATCACTTTGTGTTGGGACACACTCTTCACCCTCTGACACGAAGCACTTCAACACAGCCTTTCTAAATATACAAAGCCAAAATGCAGTGGGCCTATAATAAAACATGCATTAAGTTCAAATCAGGTCGTAATAATAAGTCTGCGAAGATACAGAAAAATTGACTAATGACTTCACTTGAGACCAAAGAAAGTTTAGTCGACCCCATCTTCACTTTTTGGCTAACAGTATTTTAAGCTCGCTCACGTCTTGATTGTAATAAATTGGATTGTAATTGTCAGTAATATTTTACGTGCCCATTTTCCCCTGCTATAATCCATTTGCCAGTGTGTGAAGGGAAGAGGTTATCTGTCCCCCTTAGACGCTGCTTTGGGATGGATTCGTCAACGCTGCTAAAGACTCCCTGACAGCCATACGTCATCGCCCCTCTGCCCTGGCTGTATTTAAGAGGGTTCGGCAGTCAAATTCCCATAAAGAGCGCGTGCCACCTCCCCGCGCCCCGGTGCATGCTGGGTAACGTGCGGAGGGGCGATTGGATGTGAAGGAGCGGCGCCCTAATGTGTTCACTCACTAATAGGCAGCAGACGAGACGCTGGCTCATTTTTCATATCATGTCATGTGTGAGGTTTGAATAAAAAGTAATGGCCGCCGATCGCTCCCCGTTTTCCTCCCTCTCTCGTCACTGTCGGTCCCTCTCTCCCTGTCTCTCTCCGTCTCTCTCTTTCTCATAGACTTTCTCTTTTTCACTCTCCATTTTCTATCCATTTGCCTCCCTCCTTCTCTCTCTCTTCCTCCCACAGTTTTTTCTCTTGCTCTCTCTCTTCCTTCTGTCTCTTTTTCTCATAGACTCTCTCTTTTCCACTCTCCACTTTCTATCAGTTTGCCTGCCTCTCTTTTTCTCTTTCTCTCTCTCTCTCCCTCCTACTGTCTTTTTTCTCCTGCTGCCTCTCTCTCTTTCTGTCTCCATCTTTTTTGTAGCCTCTCTTTTATGCTCTCCATTTTCTATCTATTTGCCTCCCCCTCCAGCTTTTTCCTTCTCTCTTTCTCTCTCTCTCTTCATCCCACTGTCTTTTTCTCCTGCTCCCTCTCTCTTCCTTCTGTCTCCGTCGCTTTTTCTCAGACTCTCTTTTACACTCCTCATTTTCTGTCCATTTTCCTCTGTCTTTCTTTCTCTCTCTCCCCCTCCCACTGTCTTTTTTCTCCTGCTCCCTCTCTTCATTCTGTCTCGATCTTTTTCCAGACTCTCTCGTTTATGCTCTCCATTTTCTGTCCATTTGCCTCCCTCTTTCTCTCTCTCTCTCTCTCTTCCTCCTACTCTCTTTTCTTTCTCCTGCTCCCTCTCTTCCTTCTGTCTCCATCCCTTTTTCTCATAGACTCTTTCTTTTATGCTCTCCGTTTTCTATCCATTTGCCTATCTCTCTTTCTCTCTCCTTCGCTCCCTCTCACTCTTTTTTTTCTTTCTGCTCCCTCTCTCTTCTTCTGTCTCTAGCTCTTTTTCTTGTAGACTCTATCTTTTTCGCTCTCCATTTTCTCTCTATTTGCCCCCCTTCTCTCCATCCCACTGTCTTTTTTTCTCTTTTATGCTCTCCATTTTCTATCCATTTGCCTCCCTCTTTTCTCTCTCTTGCTCCGTCCCACTGTCTTTTTTTTCTCCTGCTCTCTCTCTTCCTTTTGTCTCTATCTCTTTTTCTCATAGACGCTCTCTTTTTCGCTCTCAATTTTCTATCCATTTGCCTCCCTCTTTCTCTCTCCCTCTCTCTTTCTCTCTCTTCCTCCTACTGTCTTTTTTTCTCCTGCTCCCTCTCTTCCTTCTCCATCTCTTTTTCTCATAGACTTTCTTTTTCACTCTCTATTTTCTATCCATTTGCCTCCCTCTTTCTTTCTCTCTCCTTGTCTCTTTCTCTCTCTCTCTCCCTCCCAAAGTCTCACTTTTCACCCTTTCACTCTCTCACCATCTCTTTCCTTTTGTATCTCTCCATTCTTCTCTCTCTATCTCTCTGTCGCTCTCCATAACCTCCCTGCATGTTCTTTCTCTTTTCGCCTTCCCTTCCACCATGCCTCCCTCCCTCTCTCTTTCCCTACCTCCCTCAGTACCTCCCACCCGCTCTTTATCTTCTTCATCTTCTCACTCCCTCTCTCTGTTTATCTCTTCTTCTCTTTCTCCTTCTCTCTGACTTCCTCACTCGTATTCTTTTTCCCAGGACTAAACCAGAACTTAACCAGGACTAAGTGTCGGGACAGGCCCGGAGGTGCGCCCGTGTGTAGACCGTCGGGTGACCGCAGACACCCTGCTCCACGGTCTCTCTCTCTCTAAAGTCGAAGTTTTGTCCTGGTTTAGTCCTGATTCAGTCCTGTTTTAGTCCTGTTTTAATCCTGATTCAGTCCTGTTTAAGTCCTGATTTAGTTCTGGTTTAGTCCTGGTGTGGTCCTGGTTTCAACCTGGTTTAGTCATGGTTCAGTCCTGTTTTAGTCCTGTTTAAGTCCTGGTTCAGTTCTGTTATAGTCCTATTTCAGTCCTGGTTTATTCCTGTTTTAGTCTTGGTTCAGTTCTGGTTTAGTCCTTGTTTAGTCCTGTTTTAGTCCTGGTTTTCAGTCCTGGTTTAGTCCTGTTTTAGTCCTGGTTCATTCCTGGTTTAGTCCTGGTTTAGTCCTGCTGTGGTCTTGGTTTCCACCTGGTTCAGTCCTGTTTTAGTCCTGTTTTAGTCCTGGTTCAGTCCTGTTTTAGTCCTGTTTTAGTCCTGGTTCAGTTCTGGTTTAGTCCTGGTTCAGTTCTGTTTTAGTCCTGTTTTAGTCCTGGTTCAGTACTGGTTCAGTTCTGGTTTAGACCTGGTTTTGTTGGTGATTATAAACGGCGTTAATGTTAATAACATGATTCTGCATCATTTTGAGTAAAAAAAAACCCATCAAATATTATAGATTTTTACTGGGCTGGTGCCTTTATGTTTGTACTGAAAGTGAGTTTTTTGTTGTTGTTTTTTTTTGTTTTTTTTAAACAGTAGGTAGGTGTGCGGGTTTCATCACATCAATGACGTCACGAATCGCGTACCACCACTTAAAAAATCCCCACTACACCACCTACCTTTCTCTGTTTCTTCCTCTCTCCATAACCTCCTCTCTTTTTCGTCCCCCTCTACCACCCCTCCCCTCTCCTCTCTCTCTTTCTCCCCTCTATCCCTCTCACTCTGTCTCGGTCTGTCTGTCTCTCTCTTGCTCCCCTCCCTCCCTCCATCCCTCTCTCCTCACTCTTATTTGTGTTGACTGGTCGGGAGCTGTGGCTGTGATGCTGTGGCGAGCGCTTTGCCAGTGACAGGTCCCTTCTTTCTTTCTTTCAGTCTTGACTGGAGGGGCCCAGGCTGCTGCCACTGTAACGTCATATCAAATACAGCGATCTGACAAGAAGGCCCAAGATTCACAGCACAAACTATGTCTTTGGTAATTTCCTGACAGACAGAAGGAGGGAGTGAAAGGGTCTGTCGCGGCTGCGTGTAGTAAGAATTAATGTCAGTCAAAGTTAAGTGGCTATTTTAAGATAAATAGGGGAGGATTTCCGTGTCTTGTTTTGGGGCGTTTTTCAGAAGGCTATGCTAATGTGATAGGATACTAGTTGGTCTGCGGATATTTTAATTTCTCAAACATTGGGCGGCGCGAGGCTAGCGGCGTGTCCTGGAAAGGTTAGTGTGTAATTAACGCTTAAATTCACTGCCACTGTCAGACGTGCTCAGCTCACGGTGACAATAGACGTACAAATGGTTGGCGTTTGGCTGTGTCGTGGAATCAAGTATGAAGAACTGGTCAGAATGGTAAAAATAATGTTTCAGTGGAAGGTTAGTGTACATTTCAGTATTCCATATCTCTGTGTTATACTTAGACTAAAGAAAAACTAAATCTGTCTATTGGCTACTATGGCTTATACAGCGTAGTAGTGAGCTGAACAAGGTGTTGAACGTTTGACATTTATTTAGAGCTTGTTATTTTTAGATCATTTTATTTATAGAATAGTTGTGCTGCACACTAGTTTCGTGAAATCACAGCTCTGATAATTGAACAAATGTCTCTCCCCACTCTTTACCCCCAGGTCTAAAATAGGAGTAAATTAATGCTATTCTAAACAAGGAGTAGCCCAAAAGGACTAAAGGTTTGATTGAATTGACTCTAAATTCAACATAGGCCTGTCATGGCAATTACTAGATTGCTGAATGAGTTCAATATATGTTAGTTAGGGATGTATCAATAACCGAAATATCGTCAAAAGTCTCACAATAATATCATGGGCTGTCAGAATATATCAGATCACAAGTTCCTTTGCTTAAATGCATGGTTTTATAGTAGCAACGGCTTATAAACTTCGGGAACTACATATCCCATGATTCATTTCAGTGCAAACAACATGAAGAGATATGTTTTTTACTTGAATTCTTGGGATTATGATGAAAACATTTCACATCAATATCTTATCAAGGTATTTTAAAAGCAAAAAAGTGTCCCATCTACAATTATATTAGACTCGTCAAAATATCGCAATAAATATCGTACCGTGAGATGCTTACAATACTTATGAATACTTTTTTGGGGTCAATATTTATCAAAGTTTGTTATTGTGACAGGCGTAATTCAGCAAATCTTCAAATTGCAGAGGATTTCAAGCAACACCATTGTACATGTGTCACAGTTTGATCTCTTTAGATTTAGACAAACTTTATTGATCCATAATTGAAATTATTTGGACACAGAGGCTCACACATCACAATATAATATAATAACAAAGTATAACAAAAATATAAATGGTAATAATTAATTCAAACTAAGTAGCAAAAAAATAAGACACGAATGTTAAATGAGGCTTAATTTAGTAAAAAATAAAAAATCTAGAAATATAGTAAAGCAAATATATTTACAAGTGGTTATAAGGAGAAACAGTGCAAAGATGAAATAGTGATTGACAGGACATGGGGTTATCTGTTAAATAAATGTGAGTTGTTGTACAGTTGTAGGGAGTATTATAGTGTGAATATAGTCTTGTATCTCTCACAGTTTGAGCGGAGCTGTAGGAGCCTGTTGGAGAATGAGCTCCTCTGTAGTCTGGTGCGGTGGGCGAGCAGGAGTGTCCATGATGGAGAGCAGTTTTTGAGTCAGACCTACAGGATTCTCCCTCACCCTTGCATGAAAGGTTGTGATTGTCCAAAGTTTCAGGCCATGCATTCCTAATACATTTATCTGACCTAAAAATACACCATTAAACACTTTCTTAAAGAACTTTCCTTGAACGCATCAAAACATCACACACCCTCCAGCTCTTTGCTCCATTTGCCCCTTTCAAAGTAAAACCTCTGTTTGCTCCAGCCCTCGTGTGAAGAAAAACAAGTGATTTCCTTATGACGTGAAGAGTCAAAGGGCCAGTTCTGGACCTGTGGGCTCCAACACACGCCGAGATTAAGACATATATTGGATTCATGATGGAGGCCACAAAGTTCATTTTCAAAATAAAAGACAATATTATTCACAATCCTTTTAAAATTCAGATTGCTGCCTGACCTGTGCCTGGAACGCGCCGTATTACATTTTCAATGAGCTGCTTCTGGGCCATTGTTGGTGTTCCTTGCTCTTTCGCCATAGGAATTACTGGATTAGACCTCACGGAATTTAAGGAAGTATGCGTGAAACAATATTGCGGAAAAAAGGACATTAAATTGGTTTGTTTTTCTCACTCCCTTGTCTCTAGTTGGACATCTTTTTCAATACGAGCGTGGAGTCTCATTGCTAAGACAGCAGCAGATCTCGCGTTGTAAGGAGGCGGAATATCCCAGCGGTGATATCATATTATAAGCGACACATGCACACACTGCTGGCTGATTTTCATATATATTAAAATCACTACCTACTGTGGCATATGAAATTGTGCAAACCGGTAAGGCCCCAGCTTACTGTAGAACTTGCCTCCGATTCCGTATTTTCCTTTTTGATTCTTTGACCCTCAAAAAAGGTGCCTGCTAATCTCATTCACACACTCTTCTCTTCACGACAGTCTATAGAAGAAATATTGACATTGTTCGGCTGCATGAAAAGTTGTCATACACAAATATTATGAAAATATGACACTTTGCCAGTAGCCGTGGCAGTAATAGAAATCCTCGACAAAGCCTCCTTCAGGACAATGCGCTCTCACAAATATCAGATTCTTTTCAGTGACTGGACTGAGAGCTGTGGGATATGCAGTCATTGTACATTTGAAATGGATTGTGATTTCAACCAGAAGACTTACTCAGACAAGTGAGTGAAGTGCTAGTGTAGTGAATTAACAAACCCCGGTAGGTTGAAGCCCCAGTGATGTAATGAAAGAATTGGTATTGCTTTACATTAAACATGAGGAGAAAGAGAAGCTAAGGAGGTGATGGCTCTGCTGCTGCGGTGAAGGTGGTATGGTGCTGGAAAATCAAGTGTATTTATATGAATGACTCCATAAATACTTATTGTGTGATCAGAGTGTTGTAGATTCTTTACAGTTTACAGTCCTTATAGTCCTGCTTTTCTCTCTTGTACAGTGTGTGACAGTATTCACACATGTGACTGAGGCCTGGTCGCTCCAGACACTGCTCATTGTAATAAAGGCACAAGCCCCACCCCCTCTCCCACACCTCATCACTCCACACCAAATATCCAGCCTTAATTGGGCTGAGCTCCTCCAACATGTTTGTAATGAAAAAGCAGCACATAATTCTTAGTTTGTTGGCTGGCAGAGCCCAATTTACAAAAGTGGAGGTCTGTGATAAGCAGAGACAGTACGGCTGTTCAGCGCGTGAACAATGAATCACCCCGCTGCCAGGGCTGAGCACAGTATAATTGAGTCCAACATCTCAGAGCACTTTCACCATAATTAATGATAATCTGTAACAGAGGAATCTGAGATTCCAGTTCACAGAACTGTTTAATTAGGCCCAGTAATGAAAGCACAGGCACTACAAGAATATGGCCGCCTCATGATTAATGATTTGTGCTGGTGAACACAAAAGTGCTGCACCGTTAACTCCAGCGGATGCTGCGCTGTCTCCCTGGCATTTACACAACAGCCAAACACGGCTGTTTGCCTCTCTGTAGAAACACACGCGGTACACAGCTTTGTTCTCCCACTATGTTTTACTATTTACTTTCACTAGATTAGCAAGAATAAAAATGTTATGTTTAGGAAGAAATCAGCTCACATTTAGTACCCAAGACAAAGATGTGTAATTTACACAGATATGATCTAATTTCTTTCTTATGCAGTGCACTGAAAATATACTGTTAATTTAGAAAATACACGGAAAACTCAGGTTAAAGAAATTATTATCAATTATTAAAATAATGAGTAAAACAGATTGTAAAAAGCACTGAATAGGACAAAGTAGAAGTTGGATCATAAAAGTGGAGGTAAACATGGCCTATAGCATTTGTTCTCTTCTTTCTGAGTTCAGCTGCTTGAGCAGTTTCCATATGTGTGCTTGCATTACATATGTATACAGTGCACAGAACTGAGATGGAGCGGTGCTGGAGATTGGCATGTGACAGAATGTAATAATGCACAGAGCCGGTGGAGGTAATAAAACAGGACATCAGACGGAGGTCTTTTACTTAAAAGTACAGACTACATTATTGAATGAAATGCCTGGCTGCTGTTTGTGCCTGGCAGGCATGCTGAGCCTTATTATGGACTGTAGGCCTTCAGAGCAGAGACAGGGCTGTGTGCTGCACTGGCTCCACCTTTAAATGGATCTCATGAAATGCACAGTAATACAGTCATAGGAAACCAAATAGGATTTTTGTTTGCCGTGAATTGGATTTTCACTAAGAAAAAGGCTATTAGTCACTCCCTGTCAGTTTGTTGACTGGCCCAGTGTTTCTGTGCTCCAGCAGTAGTAAAATTTCACACTTAGTTGCATATTTGGAAGTGCGGCTTCCCTCTGGTGGAAATGGGATTGTGCAAATCAAGAGTTGTGCTAAGAGACTGCCACTCTGTGATTTAATGTATTTATTTTGTTCAGGACCAGCCCCCAACCCCAGCACAAAAACCCTACTCGCTTTTGTCAGTGGAACTCAAGCCGTTTTTCACTTCAAAATGCCTTGGCATTACATTATATCAAAGTTTTAGGTACATCTGTGGGATCATTGTACACTACAAAAACTACAGTAAGAACTTGGATAACATAGTTCCCTCAAAAATACTGAACTTTGAATGCTCTACTGCGTGTGCAGAAATGCTGTGAATTGCCAGCAACCATTTGTTAAAGATCTTTACAAAATTTTACTGTGAACACAATCACAAATTTAATTGCCAATGTGTGTACTGGAAGCAACACAGGTGAAGTGTCTTGCCCAAAGACACAACACAACAGCAGTATACTTTGTTGACAGCATTTTGATTCGCTGCTGCCTTTTGGAATAAGATAATCCAATGGTTAGAGATAGGGAGGAATTATTATAACTAATAAAGGCAAAATGAACTAAATTAAAGAGATGAGAAGAACATATTTGGAAATCACATAATAACATAATTGATAACCAGTATAGGATTTCAGCATGTTTACCTCATATCTGGGACAAAAGGTTATGTTTGTAACCTATACAAACCACATACTGTACCTCTACAATATCCTGAGGTGCAGTTCTGTGCAATTATACGGATTGTAATCAAATTGAGATCCAGTGGTTTTATAGGCTATGTCATTTAAAAGCATGTGTTTTGGAGCATAGTTCAGACTTTGGAGGAAGAAATTTGACTGTATTTTTGGTGTTAAAAGGTTAAAAGTGGTGGTTAAAAGTCTTTATATAGATTCATGTAGGATCAAAAAATTCAAATTGAAAACCATCTTTGTGTCATTTCTGTGATTATGTCTTTGCCCTGTCCCCCTCCTCTTTAAAGGTATTCCAAAGCTCATGCCCCAGATCTAATACTTAATCCAGATCAAGAATAAAATTGAGTTCAAAATCAAAGAACCATACAATCTCCCATCTTCAAACACCCTCCCCATTTATCTACGCCAAAAAACTTTACCTCGAAAACGACACCGAGCGCATCAACCCCCCCCCCCCAAAATCTACACAACCCAGCGAACCCACCCACTCCTTCACCCTCTCATCCCTCCGCGTTCACAATCTTGTTTAGCTCTTTTAATTCTACAGTTTTCTGACCTGGATCCCGCGCATGAGAAGAAAATTACGACGGCGTGCCCCAGCCTCCTACCGGCTCCGACTGCATTTGTCATTGCCAAAACAGCAGCGTTTAATTAAGTGTTGTGCGCACTGTAGTGAGAAACGCACTTTAAAATTACAAGCTCCCAACATGGCGCGATTGGAGCCGCTACCTCCGCCACAATCAGCGGGGTATACGGCATAAATTTCTCTATCTCGTCTCTGGGGGAAAGGCAGCTGCCGGTTTGTACCCCAAGTGATTCATAAAACAGAGGTATCCCCATGTGCAATCTCAATTACATTATAGAGCAGTTTTCTTTGGGATGATGGTGATAATTAATGTTCCCAACCGGATAAACATTTTATTTACTCTTGATGAATTAGGCCGCTTTGTAAAGTGGTTTGGGTAATGGGTGTGTGGTGGTGGGTTTGTGGGTATAACTAAAGAACTGGTAGAAATAAGTGAGGGGTCAGGAAGAAAATTGTGGTTTTGTTGAGGAAAATATTAATCCTATATTATGCAGAATTTACTTTAACAACTTCGTAACATGACTTGTTTTTTGTTTTATCCACATATTTGAGTAACCTCGTGAAGCAGTTACTTTTTACCTTTTTATTAGTAAAGATTTGAAATTCCACGTCTGAAATCATCCAAATAATTCTAGTGAAGGTGTATGGAGTTTAAAAAAGTCAATGGAGGACTTTCTTTATTGCCACATGGCATCACAAGTGGAACAGAGTGTTTTCTGTTTGAGAGAACTCAGCCTAATTATGCAGGGTTTGTGTGTTAAACATGTGTGAATCAAACTACTCCGGATATGTTTTTGATGAGGAAACAACTTCCTGTCATGGCCTAAAACTCACAAGAGTCAATTCTGCATAATATAGCACCTTTAATATATTCCTCACCAAAACCATTATTTTCTGTATGACCTCTCATTTATTTTTGTCAGTTCTTTAGTTGAAATAGATGTACCAACAACATAGATCAGAAAATAGTGTAATATGGGCTCTTAAAGGTTCACTTTATTGTCCCCTCTGTATTTGACCCATCCTTCAGTGGTGTTGGGAAAAACAGCTACAGTGCAGGTAGTAAGTGGTGCATCAGCTGTGAACATTTTGGGTTGATAGGGGAGTCTCTGGTACATAGACTGGCGCCACCTAGTGTCTCTGCTCAATTTCATTTCTCTACAGCGACGAGGTCAAGAATCAGAATTCACTAGACGGTTTGCAAGAACCCCGGAAGTTGTAGACCGAGCACCGGCCAATCAGCGAAGAGCTGTGGAGCCATGACGTCAAACTCAAGCTTCTGTCTGGGTCCCTTTTGTGGTACAGCACAACAATAAACGAAGCGGTCGAGATGGATGCAAACGAAGCCATACATTCTATGTTGGCAACAATTCCTGAGATTGAGGATTTAATGCCAAAACAAAGAGAATGTTTGGTCAATTTTATCAAGGGGAAAGACGTTATTGCCCTTCTTCCTACGGGATTTGGCGCATCTGTAGGAGCCTCTGCATCAGGAGCGGAGGTCGGCTGTGACCGCTGGGTCTGTCCCGTGGGCTCCTGGTGGAGGGTTGGTGCTTAGGCTCCATCTCTCCCCTGGACCCTGTGGTGGTTCCTGGTGGTGGTGGACGTCTCTCTGCTCCTGGTGTAGACGGCTCCTCTGATGGTGCTTTCTCAACTGGTTCGCCTGTATTCAGCCTTACATCTTACTATGTGTTGTTTTATGTATTTTATCGTGTTTGTGCGTGTGTTTGTGTATGTGTGTGAGTGCATGTGCGTGTTTGGGTTGTCTGGTTGTGTGGGGTCGGGCAGGTGTGGGTATTGGGTTGGTGGGTGGGTGGATGGAAATGTGGGATTGTTTTTAATCACTTTAAAGCACTTTGTGTTACAGTTTTGTATGAAAAGCGCTTTATAAATAAAGTTTGATTTGATTTGATTTGATTTGATGACATATGTCACGACCAAATAGTAGTGATTGGTTAAATAAAGTACCCACCTACCATTGAGCGATTGAATCCTGACGGTTTCTACGAAGTGAAACCAGCTGATGAATCAGGCTAAGTCCCTGGAGGAAACTCCCCCAGACACGTGGAGAACATACAAACTCCCAGGCGGCTCGGGAGTTGAACCTGGGACCTTCTTGCTGTGATGGGAGGCAAAATTTGATAAACATGGGCAGTAAAATTTAACAGACCCATTTCTCCTCTTTGAGCTTTGTAACATATAAGATTAACATTAGCAGCGTTTCTCCAGTGGATTTGTATTGAGCGGTGTGGTTCACTAGAAGAAAACATTCTATAAAGACTCAATTTAAGGCCCCTTCAGGCAATTTCCTGCCAATTATTGACCATTAATGTCATTGATTTATGCCAGTTGGTCTTACCACAAGATCTGCCACAGAATCAACACAAGAAGGCCTTTATTGAATTTACATTGACTTTAAAGAGGCCCAACTACACTTAGCATTGGGGTATTTTAAAGTATTTAGGGCAATTATTAGTAGGCTGAGGAGGCTGATGGTTCTGCTGCTGCGATGGAAATGGACACACAGAAGGGAGGCAGAATGTACATGAAAAAGCATGAAAAATAAGGGGAAAGACAGTGCACTTATATGAATGGGATGTGGGGATTACTTGATTAGTTGTGACAAAGGCAACCGATCAACTGATACAATAATATTTAAAGTACTTCCTTCCCTTCCCAAAATGAGATCTTAATGTGCTGTCTAATTATGAAGCATTTTTATTGTCCGTGAACCAGGAAGTAATGTTTGTGCACTGTTAGCATGCTGATGTTAGTGTTAATGTGACTGCAATGCGATTCTGGCCTCTGAAATTTGTGAAAAGGCCATTTAAACTCATCAAGGTGACTAATTAGTTTGCTAGGAATGCGTGAGATTGTAAAAAGTCAAGTACACTGGCTGCTTTGTTTAGTCTCATGTCATTTTTTCACAGATTGCTGCTTTTAAAACTCACTTCATGATGTCACGGGTGTTTTCCTGAAATTGAGAAAACCAAAAGTAAAGTAAAGTAACCCCTTTTATTAAAGAACTCATATTACAGTATTTTCTATTCTGTGTTATCCTCATCACATGTTTAACACACAAACCCTGCTTTTTCTTCTTTCAAACTGAAAACACTCTGTTCCACCTTGTGATGTCATGTGGTAATACAGGAAGGGCTCCACTGTGTTTTTACACTCCATACTCCTTCACTAGAATCATTTGGATAATTTCAGCCATGGAATTGCCAATCTCTCCTGAACAAAAGGTCAAACGTATCTGTAAACTTGAAAACTACCTCTACATGGCATCACAAAGTGGAACAGAGCCGTAGTCAGACTAATAATGCAGCGTTACTCAAACATGTGAATGAAACAAAACACGATGCCAGGTATTTTTTGATGAGGTAACAGCTTGATAACATGGCTAAACGCTCACAAGAGTCAATTTTGCGTAATATAAGACCTTTTAAGTACCACTCCATTCAAAAACCCTACTTCTACAACCCCTTAAAACCCGCCTACTCCTCTTCTCTCGCCCACAGCACATCTAACAAGCCCAGCGCTGGCACAAACAGCAGAAACCAATCAAAGGGTGCCCGTGTGAACCTTAAACAAAAGTGCAGGAACATCCTCCGTGGTGTTGGGGTGACATTTCCCTATCCTCCGCAGTGCTGCCTCTGCCTCTGCGTTTGACTGATCTGACAGCTATTACACGGTCCAGGTTTATTAGTGCTCCTCGTATGGGCCCAAAGCTCATGTTAAGTCTAAAGAACGGCTGGCTGGCGCGTTAACGGTGTTGACTGATCCACAAAACAGCCGCTGCTGCCGGGGAGGACAGAGCTGACCTGACACGCGGCTGGTAGTCACAAGAACAAGAGATTTCGTATAAATTGGGGAAAGAGTCTTGGTTTGAATGTGTTTAACAGTGACACGTGTAGGCGGACCAGGCATGGGACCTTACTGAAATTTGGTATCACGATTATCACGGTTAAAATAATTGTGATTAATGATTGTTGGTAGTTTTCAGATTGTAGAATGTGATCTCATAATTCTAAATTGACCCACAATAAAGTCTGTAAATGTCATCATTTTAGACCATTATTACACTACACAGGGTGGCCAGTAGGGATGTAACAGTAACCGAAATATCGTGATATCGTATTGTCAAAGTTCTCACAATAATATCATAGAACATCACAATATATCGAATTACGAGTCTCGTTGCTTAAATTAAGAGTTATTGTGCAGCAATAACTAAAAAAAGACAGAGGGAACTACAAAGACCATGATCCTTTGCTCCATTTCAGTGTAGACTACATGAAGAAATAACAATTCTAAGCACTTTTAAGGCTTAGTTCTTTGGGTTAAGTTTTGTCGAGGCATTTTAAGAGGAAAAAGAAGCATATTCACAGTTTTAGCTGATTAGCCTCCACAAAATATTGCAATAAATATCGTACCGTGAGATGTATATCATGAAAATATCATACAGAGAGATTTGGATATTGTTACATCCCAAATCGTGAGTCTCCCCACCATATCGCAATAAATATCGTACTGTGAGGTTCATACCGTGACGATATCGTATCGTGAGACTTGGATATCGTTACAGCCCTAGTGGCCAGCACTCACAGCTCAGAGCAAGAAGGTTCTGGGTTCCACTCCTGGACCGTGGAGTTTGCATTTCTCCCTATGTCTTTTTGGATTTCCTCTGGTCACTTCTGTTTCCTCCATTAAAAGTGCATTGTGTCATTTTTCTTGTGGAAGATCTGCCAAATGCTTGTCTTCATGGAGATGTTATTGCTTTTTCTGGAACGTTTCACAGTATGGCATTAAACCTTTTGTTATGGCCCCCATTGTGTCGTGTTTGTATTAATTATTGTTGTATTTTGAGGTGACCTGGATGCACTAGTGCCCAGCACATCCAGCTGCCTATAAAAGGGACCCGCCGCCTACAACCATGGCTACTCCTCTGGCTTGACCCCACCTGGTCACACCATCAGCCGATTGCCACAACACGCTTTAGCACTATTTTCACATATTTATTGTAACTTATTAGTAAATGCTCCAGCAGAGAGCTTGAACCATCGGTGTTGTCATGTCCTCCCTCTTTTGTTGCAGTCTTTCGAGCTGAGGCTGTAACACATTTTTATCTTCATAGAGACCAAACCAGACGAAGTCACAGGTCAAATCTGTGGAGAGGTAACAGAATGTATTGTTACCAGTTATGTTGCCTGATCCATAAAAGAGCAGCTGCAGAGAGGACAGAGCTGACCTGACATGCTGATGGTCGTCACACAAATAAGAGATTTCATATAAATTGCGTCTTGGTCTTAGTTTGAATGTGTTTAACAGTGCAGGGGCAGGAGCCAAATTTTCCTATTGATTACATTGTACTTTTCCATAAAATATCCAAAAGGTAAAGTCACAAATTTTGGATCTGATCATTTCTATGAGTGACTAGACCCAAGAACTCTCTGTATAACAACAAAAATCTGAATTATTGGAGTATAGAATGAAACCCAACAATATCACAATAATTATTACATTTGATGACAGTTTAAAAATGTTATGAATATGAATAATTATAATTTTTATATAATGAATAAATTCCATGTTCCAACTTTTATATAACTGTACTTTGTTATAAGTGAAAACAACCATGCTCTAGCAGAAATCATGATAGTAAGAACTTTTTTCTACACATTTTGGTGATAAAATGACGATTATCTTTGTTGGCGTTTATCACGAAAGACGGAGTGGGTTTTTTGGGGTACATTTTTTTGTTTTTTTTTGTTGTTTTCAGATTCTAGAGTGTGAGGATGTCATACTTCTAGATGGGGGCAAAAGTTTTTCCTATTGATTACCTTGTACTTTGCAGTGAAATATCTGAAAAGTTAATTCCGAAACATGGAACCTGATCATTTCTATTATTGACCAGACCCAAAACCATGCTATATTACAACAAAATCTGCAGTTGAACAATATTCATTTTAGCTGCCCCCCATGTGTATTAAAAAATATTGGCCTATAGAATGCTGTGATATTATTTGATACCCAGCAGTAAAGTGCATTAGGCTACAATATTGACTGGAAGTGTTTATAAGGCCATTCTTTATATTCTTTATGTGTTTGAGCCAGTGGTGGGCGACTAGCAAAAACTACGGCAAAAGTCATCGCAATTTTTTCAGAGCCTAGAGGTGATGATTTTGATTTTACTATGCAAGCTTAGGTTTATTTTAAGTAACGCCGCATAACTTTCTTGGGGTGACAGGATTCCAGGGAAATTAAAGGTTAAATCAGTAAAAATCAGTATCAGTTTACATCATTATTTGGAAGATTACATTACACAGGGTGGCTAGCACTGACAGCTCACAGCAAGAAGGTTCCAGGTTCGACTCCTGGACTGCGGAGTTTGGATGTTTCTCCCCATGTCTGGGTGTTTTGTTTTTTTTCTAGGCATTTTAGTTTCGCCCAACCCATCCCAAAACATGCAGAATAGGTCAAATCTTTTAGCTAAAGTTTAAGGTCTAAAGTCTACCATAAGATCTGGAGATGGGTCAAATACAGAGAACAAACTTCCCTACCTGTGCAATAAAATATACCTTACCCTTATAGTTTAACAGTCTTGCTATTTTTGCTACTTATGTTGAATGTATTGTTGCTCATTGTTATTATAATATGTGTGACATCATAATAAACACTCTCTCCGGTGGGTGGAGAGTCCCTGCCTCAAGTGGAAGAGTTCAAGTATCTCAGGGTCTTGTTCACGAGTGAGGGGAGGATGGAGCGTGAGATTGACAGGTGGATCAGTGCAGCGTCTGCAGTGATGCGGTCGCTGTATTGGACCGTTGTGGTGAAGAGGAAGCTGAGCCGAAAAGCAAAACTCTCGATTTACCACTCAGTCTACGTTCCTCCCCTCATCTATGGTCATCAGCTTTGGGTAATGACTGAAAGGACAGGATCGCAGATACTGGATAGAGGCCGAAATGAGTTTCCTCCACAGGGTGGCTGGGCGCTCCCTTAGAGATGGAAAGAGGAGCTCAGTTACACAGGAGGAGCTCGGAGTAGAACCGCTGCTCCTTCACATCAAGAGGAGCCAGCTGAGGTGGCTCGGGAATCTGTTCCGGATGCCTCCTGGGCGCAGAGCATGTCCCACTGGGAGGAGGCTCCAGGGAAGACCCAGGACATACTAGAGGGACTATGTCTCTCAGCTGGCCTGGGAATGCTTTGGGGTCCCCCACGGAGGAGCTAGAGGAAGTGTGCGTGGAAAGGGAAATCTGGGAATCTGTGCTTAGACTGCTGTCTCCATGACCCAGCCCCCGGATAAAGTGGAAGAAAGTGGATGGATGGATAGATGTTTGAGCTACCGTGTCCAAATAATTTTCCTTGTGGATAAATAAAGTTTGACTTAACTTTAAATATTCTTAACATTTGTTCTTAATCAGCTTGTTTTGAGGTATTTTTTTTATAGACGATAAACTCAATATTCTTATTTTCCATATCTCAAAACAACTATTGTGATATTGTTGTATATTTTTTGTTATATCTCATCTCCCATACTCCTTCACCTCAGACTAGTCATTCCAGTTGTTGATTTTGAAAAATATAAAATAAAATCAAAATAATGCACAAATTATGAAGATTATTTTTACTTTTATTTCTACACCGGCGTGGTAAATTTGTCATATTACTAAGCATGTCTGCCTTAATCTCCCCATCCATACCACTTCTCCTCTCCACACTAAATATATTGTGTCTTATTACGGCCAGCTTGTTCCTCGTTGATCATTTAAGGATGCTCTCTGCACTTCCCCTTCGGAGTCAAATGATGTATGCCCACTCCGCCAGCGTTAGTTAATGTACACTATTAGCTCTGTATTTAAACATGATCATGTAATTGATTCACAAATTGATTTATTGATGTTAATTGGAGTGTTTGGCGTATTAATCACAGCAAAGAAATTAATTTACAATATTTTATGGGCTGTTGTGGGATCAACTAATGGTATGAATTAATCAACTTTAATAAGAATTCAAACACTATTGTTGGGCTAATTTGTCACTTTGTTGGAGGGAGAATGAGAAAGAAGTGTTTGATTTATAATGCACAACTCCGCCCAACTATTTTAGGGCTTTGGGCTTGTTATCATTGGTGATTTAATATTGGTAAAGTTACACATGGTAGCTTTAACTCTATCAGTGTTAAGATGCATAATAGTCCTTTTTGAGCTCTATATAGTGAAGCAAAGTTTGTTTTATTTGCACATATTTGACTAATAGCTGTTCATATCCAAAATTATTTTCATTTGAGCTCAGTAACTTGATCCAAATGTCTAAACTATTTTAATTTCAAAATATCTGAAAAGAACACATGACCTTTTGATCAATGTTCACTGTGTTATTATAATTTACTTAAAGGTGCATTGAAGGGATGTAACAATAACCCGAAATATTGTGATATTGTACCATCAAAGTTCTCACAATAACACCACGGACCATCACAATATATCGAATTACAAGTTTCTTTGCTTAAATTAAGAATTATGGTGCAGCATTAGCTAAAAAAAAAGACACAGGGAACTGCATAGACCATGATCCTTTGCTCCATTTCAGTGTAGACTATAATAAATAATTAAAATTACAGTTGTAAGCACTTAGGTCTTTAGAGTTCTTTGGATTAAGTCTTACCAAGGCATTTTAAGAGGAAAAAGTAACATATTCCATACTCCACAAAATATCACAATAAATATCTTACTGTGAGATGTATATCGTGAAAATATCGTGCCGTGAGATTTGGATAGTGTTACATTGTGAGCCTCCCCACGATATCGCAATAAATATCGTTCTGTGAGGTTCATACCATGATGATCGTGTATCGTGAGACACCCCAAGTGCATTGTGTAACTTTTCTGGCGCAGGGTCCGTCAAATGCTTGTATCCATGGAGATGTTATTGCTTTGTCTGCTATGTTTCACAGTATGGCATTAAACATTTCTATGTTTATGGACACCAGACCAAGTTAAAGGTCAGATCTGTGGAGAGGCAACCCCATTCACAGTCAGAGTTCCTGTTTTTCTTGGTATTTTTTGAGTTATAGTTATTTGAATAAATGTAAGGTAAAGCTGTTATATAGTGCATCTTTAACTTACTTAAAAATGTAATGCAAAATATATAACTTTTCTGGCTGCGGGTCTCCATCCATTAAGATGCTGTTGCTTTGCCTTGAATGTTTCACATTATGGCATTAACTATATCAATCTCCATTTATTACAAGAATTTACTAAGCAATTAATTCCGCAATACCTTGAACAATATGCATTTTACTGTGACAGGGCTCTCTCTCCACAGATCTGACCTGTAACTTCTTGTGATCTGGTGGTATCAGCTGCCTGTCTCCACAGAGATAGACAAGTTAAATGCCATACTGTGGAATATTTGTGCCAAATCAGTGACATCTCCATCTAAGAAGACAAGAAGGTGGCAAATCCTTCACTAGAAGAATTACAGATAGTACACCTCTAACTTTATAGATTTTGAAGTTCTGTGTTTATTTTTATGTAATACAAAATAACACTCATGTGCAATTTTATATTCTTAATGCGAAACACTGATCTCCACCTCTGACATTTACAATTAATATGTAACGTTGGCAGTCTTATGAGATCGTTAAAACTTGAAACATTATATTTGTTATAGATTTATAGGTGTTTCTTAATCTGACATTATACAATAGTGAAAATCAATGTACCACTAGACATTCACTTCCTGCATCCACCACCTTAAACCTGTTCTTGTGCTAATGGGATGTGGAGCCAGGTCAGATGCATAATTAATCCCTAACTAAATGCAACACTATTACTTGAATGGCCATCATAATGCGTCCATATAACGTTATAGCTTCTTTTATTTTGATTGAGCCTCTAGCTTAACCTCCCTGGCTCCTGTGCACCTTTATACTCTGTTGTTTACTCCCCACCGCCACAGCCCTAACTTTACTATGTGTAATAAAAGTCTTTTCCTCTGCTCTGGGCACCACCGCAATTGTTTTGTTCACTCTGGAGAGCCGTTGAGCCAGTTCATTAGTGGCTATGTCATGTCTTTAAAGTATTGATCCCTCCAGTCAATGGTAAAATAACATCAGCCGTTATAAGCTACTTGTCTATAGCGATGGGCAACATAAATTATTTAAAAAGGGCACATTCTCTGCAGCCACGGAAGCATCAATCATAAGAGATGGTGCTGACAAAAAACTTCTCTTCTATACCTCCAGAACAATTCCATCAGGCAGGTGAGGGGAGCAGAGTGACCCCGTGTCAGGCTCCTGGTGGCTGGGCGTTTGAAGGGCCCCCGTCCCCTCTCGCTGTGGGAATCGGATGGTTAAATAGATTCTGTCCTCCCGTGTGCTTCCATTTGTCTGGGAATAAAAGAGGGGCAGAGGAGCCGGAGCTTTGCCCAAAATGTGAATAAATATTTCAGTGAATGGCTGAAATGAGTTGGGACATGGTGCTATATGTATTCATGGGAGTTTGTACACAGGTGTTGGGGTGAATGGGGTGATGCCAGAAGATAAATATATATGTGTATTTTATTATTTATTTATTTATTTGTATATAAAATAGACCACATTTGATTACCATATTGTTATGTTAACTTTGAAGTGTATATTTAATCTTTTAACCATCTTATAAGGTGGTTCCTTCATCAAAAACAACATTGAGCGCTGTTTTGTTTCATTTACACAGTGGTCATTGTAAGGCTGTGCAATTAATCGAATTTTGATCGTGATTTTGACTTGTGTGTCAAATGATCTCTCAATCAAGTTGAAACAATTTAGGGTGCACTCACACCAGGACTTTAGAACCGTGCAGAGCATGGATAACTCCTAAAGCGCGGTTGGGACTTTGGCCCAGTTGGAGGAGGTGGGCCAAAGCACGGCACGGCTGCTCATGTACACGCACACATGACTTTACTTTATGATCCCTGGTAGGTGCACTGATGCTACTCATGCGATAAAAACAGTGGATAAAGTTGGCTGTAAAACACACAGAGAATCCACGCTTACCTTCAATAAGGACTGTGACAGAAACAAAACTTTTGCATTGTCATCTCCAGCTGTCCTCATTCCTCCTCCTGTCCTCGTCTCCAGCTGTCCTCACTCTGCCACGCTGTTATTATATCCATAAACTCACGGAGGAGCGTGTATCGCAGCAGGACTCGTCTGTCTCACTATTATCACGACGTCCTTGGCCGTGGCCCATTTCGGTTGTGCAGGTGTGAGTGTGAGATACATATTTGTAGCCTATATTTATTTTCAGTTTGAAAATTTTGCATAAATTATCAATAACAAAATGTTTATTATTGAGAGAGAAACGCTGAATAAACAAAAAATAACCGTTCGAATAATCGTGGTTTCAATATTGGCCAAAATAATCATGATAATGATTTTTTCCATAATCGAGCAGCCCTAGTATATTTTTATTCTGCATTAGTGGACTTTATTTTTCCTTTGGGGAAATATATCCACAGCATTGGAGAAAAAACCCTCAGACCAACATGTAAACTCTACACAGAAAATCAAACCCAAGACCTTCTTCTTGTGACGCAGCTTACTCAGCCTGGTGTGCCTTGATTAATTAGTATATCGTTCAAAGCATATCAACCAAGAAACATGGTAAGTTTAAGCACCATTTGTAAAAAGCATGTGAAGGTAAGAGGTGGAGATGTTTCTTATGGAGATGTTTGTTTGAACTGGATGAATGTTCCACAATATGGCATTCAACTTAGTGCATAGTTAGTTGTTTCAAATGCTAAAAATACTTTGATAAATGCATTCTCTTAGGGCCACTTCTAAACAGATCTTGGACCTCATTTATAAAACTTAATGTTTTATTCTTGCTAAAAGTGATTGTAGGACCAAAACAAAAAAATCCTCAAACTTCCTCAGATTTGCTCATTTCTTGTTTGTCTAAACTCAGATTGCCTCTTGTCTCATCTCTGAAATCCCAACTTGGCAAATTCAGAATTTTGGACCAGACCGCACATTTCCACACCAAGTTGTCATCGCATGATTCATCAGCCTAGTTTCACTTTGTGGAAACTGTCTGACCTCACAGCATTAGGATTTGTTCGCTCCATGATAAACGGGTACTTTTTTATTTAACCAGTCACTGCTATTTGGTCATGACGTATGTAATGCGCTGCTAACAGGACTAACTGGTATATTAAGCTTTTCCCAAATCCCATAGGAAGAAGGACAATAACGTCTTTCCCCTTGATAAAATTCACCAAACATTCTCTTTGTTCCGGCTTTAAATCCTCGATCTCGGGAATCGTTGCCAACACAGAATGTATGGCTCTTCGCTGATTGGCTGCTGCCTTAACTCGCACTTCCGGAGTTCTTGTAAACTGTCTAGTGTATTCCGATTCCTGACCTAGTCACTGGAGAGAAATAAAATTGAGAGGAGGCACTAGGTTTTATTCACAAACGTCGAAAGTCATGTACGTATAACATTTTTGTACGTGCACATGTATTACAAAGACTTTGACCTGTCACTTGTCACCTTCTTGTCTTCACAAAGATGGAGATCAGTTTAAAGTCATACAGCAATATGATTAATGTCATATTGATTAACAACCCAGGCAAAGCAATAACATCTCCATGGAGACAGATAGCATATCCTTGACCAGTAAAGTTACATAGTGCCCTTATAAAGTTGGTGATGTACACAGGTTGTTCCCTCTAACTACATTTTCCTCTTCACAGCACACATCTTCGGTCATGGGGGAGATAGACTTCTTCACATCCTCTCCTCTTTTCCACACCTTTATTAATATCATCCGTTCCAAAATATTCGACGCCCCTTTAAAGCCACATTAGCATCCCATCATAAGAGCACCATGAGTCACACTTTGAACCACTAACAGGCTAACAGGACACACCCTTAACCGCGCATCTTTGAATTCGGACTTTGATAAATATTTGATGACACGCCCCTATGATGGATAAAAGGCAGGAAGAGGTGCCAAAGCATCCGGCCACTCCAACGCCACTTTGTTGTCGCGTTTCCCAGAATGCTTTGCTCCTCTCCTGGCCCCGCGCCGCGCCTGGGAGACCTTATCGGCGGCCATGTTGGAGGCAGGATGAGCACATGAGAGAAGCCTCCTACCTCGTTTCATTTAGTCTATTAGCAATTTATGGTGGCTCATTCCCAGCGCGACACAGGAGGGGCTGGTTCTAAATTCTTATGAGCTTTTAGGTGAGACAGACACAGCCTTGAGGGGGAGAGGGGAAGAATGGCTTAATTCACTTTTAAATGTGTGCTGGTAGCGGAGGTAAAATGGAACTATAATTTAGAGAGTCTGAAAAAATGTAGAGAGATTTCCGGCAGAGTGGCAAATTTGGAAGTGTATTTTGATTGTGCAATTGTGCAAAGTAGGAGCCAAGCAGAGACTTAAAGGCGCACTATGGTACTTCTTATTCCTGCACTGCTTCCTTTTTTTGTTCATTTGTAGTGTTGTCATTTTTATAATACTGTAAATTGTACATTTCATTCTTGGAAATTATGTTGGGTTGAACATATGATTGATGTAAAGGTAAATCTTACTGGCCAAATGTACTTGTACATTGTTATACTACTATACTACTATACTTACTATATCCTCCTAAGACCCGGCCCATTCTTTTGTGTCCTTTATAGAGGACATTGAGTTAATCAGTCTATAATTTAAGTGTTTTGAGATAGACTCTTAATGGGGGGACTAGGTTCCTCTGCCTAAATAGGACTGAGGGATAATAGGGTACTATCACATCCATGTGTTGTTGTACAGTTGTAGGAAGTATTATCTGTTACATAAGGGTGCGTTGTTGTACAGTTGTAGGGAGTATTATCTGTTACATAAGGGTGAGTTGTTGTACAGTTGTAGGGAGTATTATCTGTTACATAAGGGTGAGTTGTTGTACAGTTGTAGGGAGTATTATCTGTTACATAAGGGTGAGTTGTTGTACAGTTGTAGGGAGTATTATCTGTTACATAAAGGTGCGTTGTTGTACAGTTGTAGGGAGTATTATCTGTTACATAAGGTGCGTTGTTTGTACAGTTGTAGGGAGTATTATCTGTTACATAAGGGTGAGTTGTTGTACAGTTGTAGGGAGTATTATCTGTTACATAAAGGGTGCGTTGTTGTACAGTTGTAGGGAGTATTATCTGTTACATAAGGGTGCGTTGTTGTACAGTTGTAGGGAGTATTATCTGTTACATAAGGGTGAGTTGTTGTACAGTTGTAGGGAGTATTATCTCTAAATGTAAAAGCTTAAATAATTTAGAACTTTTATTGCTATATGTAATTCTGGTCATTATGGGTTTTTTGTAATATATTTCAACACCTAAATAAATAAAATAAATAAATAATTACAAAGAATATAGATTGTATTGTAACCATGACTAGCCCTGTTGTTATTCTGTGTCTTTAGTCTCTTATAATCTGGACATAACCGTAGTCTTGTTGGTGCTATCAGCGGCGGTGCGGTCTAATTCCTGGTGTCAGCCCCCCACCGTCCTGCTGCAGATCTGGGTATGTTCGGGGCGGGGGTCCTGCCTGGTCTGGAGGGGCAGTGGACAGGCACACACAAACACTGCGCTCTGGCTAAGTGTGTGTGATGGCTCCTGTGGTTCTGTCCAGCCACCAGCCGCACAGAGAGGAGCCGTCCACTGACTGTAAGAGCGCCGGGCAACTGTGGGCATGTCTGTGTGTATGAATGTGGTTAGAAGAATGAATTATTGTCACTGTAATGGTGTCCGTTTGTCAGATCACTTTATCCTTGGGTTTCACAGTGATCAAAAATGTCTTTTGAATGGGGAAAAGTCCTAAAAATGTCACTTATCAGAAAGCTGAAATCCATGAATACATTTTTAATTTAGTTTTATTTATTTATTTGTTTGTTTGTTTATTTATTTGGAGCCCAAATCCAATTTTTTTGCCCCTGTGTGACCTGTATCTGATCTTTTAATGACAGTTTGAAGGACACAGATCCGTTTTTTTCAAATGCGACCCAGGCCACTTGGATCTGTGCTCCTAAAACTGATACATATCCGATCTTTTGACATGAACGGTCAGGTCGCATTCATCCGACCTACACATCAGGCTCGAAGTCTCGTCAATGGAGGGAAAGCGAGGTTGGTGAGTTAATTAATATGTATTTGGGCCAAATTGGAGGGGTCTTATCGGAACCGGGCGTTTTTGAAATTATTTCCTGGCTCTAATGTCAACAAAAAATTAAGAGTCTGTGAGCCAAATACAAGGAGGCTAAAGACTCAAACAAACGAAGCGGCTGTGGACGTGTAACCTGTTCATTTTACAAGGAACTGGACTGTATTTTGTGAGACAGGCTCAGCATTTAGGCGACTTCCGTAAACACTGAGCACACTCGCTGCGTGTGACGTTGTCGTGTCCTCCAAAGTGCATGCGGGACACTTTTGGGGCGATTAAAGTTTACACTAGAGATCACATACAAGTCGCATTTAATTGGAAATGTGAACGACCTCCAAAAAAAATCAGATTTCACAAAAAAAAAAAAAAAAGTCCAAATTGAGCATTAAGCCTGTCAGTCTGAACGTAGCCATAGTTTGCAAAAAGTGGTCACTAGTCTTCCTGGGGTTCATTAAAAAGTATAAAATCACACTATAACATTAACTTTCATAACACTTAAATAACAAATACAATTTATACATATTCACAACAACATTAAAATCATACCAATCATCCTCCGTACAGTTCATTTATACGTGTTTGTTTTCAAGTCTGAAACAAAAATGTACATATCTTTTGGAAGAGAAGACTTTCAGTTCTTTTTATGTTTATCATCATTTTAACATTTCGCAAAAAAGAAAAAAACAATTGGGATTACTAGAGATTTAACGATATCCAAATCTCATGGTACGATATTTATTGCGATATTTTGGAGAGGCTAATATAATTGCAGATAGGACACTTTTTTGCTTTTAAAATACCTTGACAAGATTTTGGTGTGAATTATTTCCATCATAATCCCAAGAATTCAAGTTTAAAACATATTTCTTCATGTTGTTTGCACTGAAATGAATCATGGGATATGTAGTTCTCAATGTTTATAAGCTGTTGCTACTATAAAACCATGCATTAAAGCAAAGAAACTTGTAATTCAATATATTGTGACAGCCCACGATATTATTGTGAGACTTTTGACGATACGATATCACAAATACATTTCCGATAAATTTCCAAATTATCCGTAAATTGTTCCAAAACCAACTGAGTGAAATGTTAGCAGCCATATAGACAGCACCACTGATTTGATCAATTTCACATTTTTCTGTAAAAAAATGTATGTTTTATGACACATTTGTAAACATAACTCAAGAATTTCAACCTCAGATCCATAATTGTTAGTGACATGTGCGACGTGACTGTTTGTTTATTAGTCATTAATATATTTTACATATTCAGCCTATATTTGCATTTCATTTTTCTTCTTTGCCACAGGGTACATTCAAACATGACATACCATTATTCATAACATGGTCATTGCATATTCAGTATTTCAATAGTATAATGCAGTCTATATGTATATGTATGAATATATGTTCGCCGATATGATTCTATGGAGGTGTTAACCCCGTCAACCGTGTCCATACTATGACATCTTTGTTGCTTACTTCTTACAGCTCCCCTCTCAGCGGGACTTCTCGGACGGACAGCCCGCAGGAGCGCCTCTCCCGCGGGGCTGCTCCGGCTCCGGCCCTCCCCTTCCCCCCCCTCGACGCCCAAAGTATTTCGCTCGGTGGACTTCCTCTCCAGCCAAGCAGCGGGTTGTAATTGATGTGGCAGAGACGTCACTGCTAATCTCCTGGTCCGGACAGCCTATCCCCTGCCCGCCTACCCCACACTGCTACCCACTCAATTGGATCGGCGGTAAGAGTCTATACTTCCAGTTGTTGTGGAAGTCAAAACGTGTTATCTAACCTAGCGCATTCGCAGACATTTCTTACTATCAGCGAGCAAGTCCGTTTCCGTATCTGGGCCTGTGAGATTATATGTAGAATATGGATGCAGAGTTGATTTTCATATGGGCTCGGACCGCTGCTATCTCGGCGCTAGATAATGTAATGGCAGTTTGTATGTGTTGTGCTGGACCTGCCGATTGCTTTGCTAATACGGTGTGAATGGAGCGCAGAGTGGAGTATAGGCCTGTTATGTGTCCCATGTACCGTAACAATGTCAGAACAGCTTTAGAGGACAAATGTCTGAAGAGAGGAGAAGTACTCGAACAAAGCATAAAGGCGCACTGTGTAACTTTTCTGGTGGAGGGTACAATACCTGCTTGTCTACACTGAAAGGTTGATTTGCCTGGATTGTTCCACAGTATCACATTGAATGATCAGTCTGTTCAATTATAGGCAGTGTTGAGGAGTAACAGATTACATGTACTGGAGTTACATAATCAGAGTACAAATTATGAGTAACTGTATTCAGTTACAGTTACTGTTTCAGTGAGAGGTAATTGGATTACAGCTGCTTGGTTGAAATAAATGGATTACACGGCAGTATTTTTCTGTTTTCACATTTTGGGCTATATCCCCTTTTTTTTCTCTCTCTCTCTCTATAATTCCACTCATTGCCAGACACTAAACCTATGTCCAAACCAGGTCTAAACCAGGACTAAAATGAGGTCTAAACCAGGACTAAAACAGGACTAAACCAGGTCTAAACCAGGACTAAACCAGGACTAAATCAGGATTAAAACCAGGTCTAAACCAGGTCCAAACCAGGACTAAAATGAGGTCTAAACCAGGACTAAAACAGGACTAAACCAGGTCTAAACCAGGACTAAACCAGGACTAAATCAGGATTAAAACCAGGTCTAAACCAGGACTAAACCAAAACTAAACCAAGACTAAACCAAGACTAAACCAAGACTAAACCAGGACTAAAACAGGACTAAAACAGGATTTAACAGGACTAAAACAGGACTAAACCAAGACTAAACCAGGACTAAAACAGGACTAAAACAGGATTTAACAGGACTAAACCATTCTGTGCGGACCATGTCTCCCCCTCCTCTTCAGTCAATAATACTTTTTAATCTGGTTAAGTAAAGTCTGGGCTTTTTATTTTATTTTAGCAGACAAAACATCTTTTGTTACGATATCCTAGTCTTTGCTTCTCTACAACAAATCAAGTAATCCAAAGTATTCAGATTACATTACTCACTTTAAGTAATTTAATGGATTACGTTACAAACTACATTTTGGAGTATGTAATCTGTAATCTGTAGGGGAATACATTTTAAAAGTAACCTTCCCAACACTGATTATAGGTGTTTCTGTTGTCCAAATATACTTTGAAAAACATGCATTCTTACTATGAGCGGAGTCAACTCTCCACAGATCTGACCTGTAATTTGAACTGGTGATTTCACTTTGTCTAAACGCCGATTAATATGTTTAACGCAAGGCCGGATTATCCATATGGACCAGTGGCACAGTGCCCAGGGGCTCCAAACATTCACAACCAGTGGGAGGGCACTACATGGCACAAACTTTAAAAATATTTTTCGTAGATTTGCATGATATTCACTTGAAAATAACTTGTGATTAACACCTTTGTGATATACCGCCCAGGGACACCGCATTGGTTTAAGATGGCTCTGGTTTAATGTCATGCTGTGGAACATACCTGGAAATGCAGAAAAATCTCTGAAGATCATCTGTCAGCAAAGTTACAAGGTGCGTCTTTAATTTAATAACGGTAATAAATAATAAATAAATTAAACAAATATTAATACTACAGATTAATAGTACAGTCCCTGACAAAAGTCTTGTCGCTTATCCATTTTGTAGAAACAAAAGCTTATAGCCTGACTTTAAATTAATCAATTGGTTTTAGAAATGTCTCATATGAAAGCTAAAACCCTCCCAAATTGTGCTTAATATACTAAAATAAATTTGCTTCACTGAAGAAAGATTGATCATTTATTGAACACAGAAAGGTCAGATTTTGGCAAGACAAAGGTTTTGTTGCCTACAGAAAATTGAACAAATAATTTACTTGAAATACAAAAATATGTTGCATAACGTCAGTGAATGAAGTAGTGGTGCTGTGAGATCCATATTTAATATCTTGTATGACTTCCATGAGCTTGAAGGACTGCATCCATGCGGTTCGACAATGATTCATACAATTTGTTGATGAAGTCATCAGGAATAGCAAAGAAAGCAGTCTTACATGCCTCCCAGAGTTCATCAAGATTCTTTGGTTTTGCCTTCCATGCTTCCTCTTTCATTCTACCCCAGACCTGCTCAATGATGTTCATGTCTGGTGACTGGGCTGGCCAGTCCTGGAGCACCTTGATCTTCTTCGCCTTGAGAAACTTTGATGTAGAGATAGAAGTATGCGATGGAGCACCATCCTGCTGCAAAATTTGACCCCTTTTATGGTTGGGAATGTAAGAGGTAGCTAATACTTCTTGATATTTTAGGCTATTGATATTGCCTTCCACCCTGCAAATGTCTCGCACACCCCCATACTGGATGTAACCCCAGACCAGGATTTTTCCGCCACCAAACTTAACTGTTTTCTGGGTGAATCCTGGATCCATGCGGGCTCCAGTAGGTCTCCTGCAATATTTGCGGCGGCTGTGATGTAATTCAACTGAGGATTCATCTGAGAAATCCACCTTCTGCCACTTTTCCAGTGTCCATCCTTTCAGCAAGCTGTGGGCCTTGGCAAATGCCACACGGTTTTTTAATTGCCTTTTGTTTAGTGCTGGTTTCTGTGCCCTGATTCGACCACGGAGGCCATTTCGAGACAAAATTCTACAAACTGTTCTGGTTGACACAGGGACTTGAGGTGACCAGGCCTGGTGGAGCTCTGCTGCAGTGGAAAAGGGGCTGGCCTTGGATTTTCGGATCAAGAAACTGTCCTCCCGAGCAGTTGTCTTGTGGGGTCTGCCAGACCTGGGCTTGTCAAAAACATCTCCAGTCATTTCAGATCTTTTTCTTATTCTTTGTACTTGACGCTGAGACACATTGAAGGTGTCAGCCACCTCAGCAGTGGATCTGGTCTTCAGCCTCTTGATAATTAACGCTTTGGTCTCAGGGTGGATCTTAGGCATGTTGTCAGAGGTCAAGTTGCAGTTGATGTGAAGGTCTGGTGTGCTGGGGTTCTTTTTATACACACCCACAGCACCACTACATAATTCACTGACGTTATGCAACATATTTTTGTATTTGACGTAAATTATTTGTTCAATTTTCTGTAGGCAGCAAGACTTTTGTCTTGCCAAAATCTGACCTTTCTGTGTTCATTAAATGATCAATCTTTCTTCAGGGAAGCAAATTTATTTTAGTATATTGAGCATAATTTGGGAGGGTTTTAGCTTTCATATGAGACATTTCTAAAACCAATCGATTCATTTAAAGTCAAGTTATAAGCTTTTGTTTCTACAAAATGGATAAGCGACAAGACTTTTGTCAGGGACTGTATGTGTGTAGATAATGAAAATAAATGCACATTAATTGTTAGTTTTTGAATTATAAAAGATTTAAAGTAAGATTGTGTTTACTATAACAAAGTCTGTGCATTGTTAATACTGAGAGCATTCATTCATATACATTTATAGAATTATATATATCCATATCATAGAGAAGCCCTCCTCTCTCTCTCCTGCTGTGACTCACTGTAGAGTTGTAAATGTCACTGTTCCGTTGGCTTTTAAAGTGTAGTATCCATTGTTCACTGGATGTAAACAAAACACTATGTAACTTTTCTGGTTCACCCGGTTGTGTCATGGAAATGTTAGTGCTTTTCCTAGAATGATCCACAATATTGCACTGAACTTTTTTTTTAAATTGCCAAACTGATAACTACATGGAAAACATGAATTCTTTCTTTGAGCGGGGACACCTCTCCACAGACCTGGCTTGTAACTTGACCTGGTGACATCTCCATACAGAAATGTTTAATTCTGTAGGTGAGTTTCAGCTGACGTCATTGTTATTAAAAGCCCACGTTGCATGCTGGGAAATATTTTGGTCGGAGGCAAGAAACACGGTAGTGGTCAAACACAGTGCGTAACCTCGCGTATTTATCCCCGATAATGGTAAATTCCTGCTGCATTATCGGATGCACAAATAGAAGCACGGAAGAAGGAAAATGTCTTTTTCATATTCCAAGTGAAAAGAACCACTAACGGCGAATTAAACGGCTTTCAAACATTCACAGAGCAAACGTAGAAGATCCTAGCAAACCGTGGACTCCAACAAGTTCATCGCATCGAGACTCTTGGAGGTTTTCATCTTTTCTGCTGTGAATGGCCCAGGAGTTTCCACCAAGTCATTGTGGATATCGCCAAAGTGAATATTTGTCCAGGTAGTTGGCGATTCTGACCAGAAATTTGGTTTCGTCCACCTTTTGTCGGGGTTGAAAAAGGTGATTTGGCTCCATCGATGCTTAAGACCAATTTCTGGTCAAATCGTCTTCGTTCCTCTGCCGTTAGAGTGGATAAATAACCGGGATCAATACCCTTTACGTGCTTTCTCGCTCCGTCCGTCATGTTGAATTAGTGTTTCTTGCCGCCGACCAAAATAATTCCCAGCATGCAACGCTCGCTTTTGTCAACAATGAAACTCGCCTATATTGTTGAAAATTCTAAGCAAATTAATAACATCTCCATGGATACAAGCAAATGGAAAAAAATACAAAATGCTGTTTCCTCTTATTTATTTACTTTAAGCACTGAACTTAACGGGCCTGTATCTGATTTGTTTTTTCCATGTATTTGCGCAAATTTTCTACAGCTGTATTGTCTAAGCAGATAAAGGCCAAAACTTAGCGTGATGCATTCGAATCTGAATGAAAGTTGAAATGCTCTTATAAAAACTAAGATGCTCAGAATGTATAAGGTAAGTGTGAACCACTGCAGACCGCTTAAAATGGACTAGTTCTGTTTTTCACATTTTATCACCTACTGCGCCTTTAACTAGAATTAGTAAGCCTTTGTATTTTTTCCCCATCAAAACACTGCATGATCTGCCTGATTGTTTTCCCCCACTTGACTGACTTCCTCACCACATCATCTGCGATTGTTTTTGCTAAAGAAGGTCAACCAGAGAAATGCAATTCCATACACATTTGTCTTATAGCCTCTTGCACTGCGGCCCCATATAAACCTACAGAGAGGGCCCCATAGGCAGAGCACACAGGGTTAATGTGCTATGACTGTCTAAATGTCCATGTTACGCTCCTGGAATAAAGAATTAAAGCATGGTGTTTTTGGAGAACAATGGAAACCAACTGGGACGGTGTGACTGGTGTACATATGCAGAAAGGGCAAAGGGTGTTTAAGGTTAATTCCAGATGAAATGCATTACTGAAGGTTGTTATGGATACAGGTGTGTTCTGTTTGTATTATTTTATACACTCTGATTCTAGGACGGGCTCACTCTAGTCACTATTTTTAGGGTTGGTATTCTAATGGTATAGTCAGATTTGATAGATTTATACTTTAGGATATATGTTTTGTAGATGTTTACTGTACATAACTAGGCAGCACATAGTAGTAGTACTACTACAACTATTGTTACTACCACTACTACCACTACTACTACCACTAATACCACTACTACTACTACTACTACTACTACTACTACTACTACTACTACTACTACACCAGTACACCACTACTACCACCGCCACTATTATTCAATTACAGGAGGTTTCATAGCTCAAAATACCTAGAAATTAAAAAAAAGGCAATCTTAGCGTTTTCAGGCCGACAGAGAACCGTGACAGTGCTGGTTCCTGCACCTAATCTCGAACAGACTCACATGTTCATGCTGAAAATCATAGCGTTTGGGAACTGAAAACTTTATAAAACAAATCAAGTGACAAGAAGATTGTGCAGTGGTCAGCGGAGAAGACCAAATATTTGCTGTATCCATGTTCGTCTGGTAAGGTCCATCTTTGGATTGAGCGTCGCTGCCTCCTTCTCCACTGCAGATGTTGTAGCAGCTCGGTGCAGATAAATAATAATTTGTATTAGTACAAATGCTCGCTGATGTCGATGATGCAATCCATGAGTGTTATTTTCCGCTTTCGTATGGCCTTTTTTTATTTTGTGGCAAATCCGCCCTCTGTCGATGACGCATCATGGATTCACTTTAATGGTTTGAATACGGCTCGTTCACCGGTAAGAACTTTGGTTCCCAGTGGAGCTGGTGCGGGAACTGGCACCAGCATCGTTCTGGCCGGCCTGAAAACAGCTTCTGACTGTGAGCACGTTTGCCTCTCTACAGATCTGACCTGTAACTTGGTCTGGTTTGGTCTCCATGAAAATAGAACAGTTTAATGCCATACTGTGAAACATTCTAGACAAAGGAGTGGAAAATGAGTGACCCTCCACCAGAAAAGTTACACAATGCGCCTTTAATTTTTGCATCTTATTATAAAAAATTCAACCATATTACTGATTTAAAACAAAACAAACAAACAAAAAAAACATAGAAAACAAGGTCAAAAATTGTCTTTACTTCTTATCAACAATTAAACCATATTACTGATTCAAGAACCTTTGCTGACTGCGTGAATTGTTTTATCTTCTGTCACATGTCCATTAACTGTCGTACTAATCAGAACTCACCAAAGACAGGCTTCGGAGGAAACCATAGATCAGCTCCGATAATTATCAATTGTGATTAGCTGTTTTCTTATTGACATTTTAGCTGATGACAAACTCCCTGGTAAGATCCTGTCTGCGGACTCCAAATCTCTGTCCCTCCATGTCATGTTTATCAGAAGTCCAGGTGTGAAGGCTCCATATCTGAGAACATTCTAATGCGTGTGAAATGTCAGGGGAAATGGTCCACAGATACAGGAAGCCGTGCCATTTCCACAACTCTTTAATTGATTGTAATCCTTTGTTGGGGAGACATTTGGACGAGGCTCGGGGTTCACGCAGAGCCGGATATAGACATACTGAAGTCAGATAATAGTTTGGAATAATCACTGGAGTAATTGTGAGGAAACATCTGATAATGGCCGCTGATTTGGTGCGATTAGCGGATATAGGTTGGGAAATTATTATACGGGAGCAATATGTTTAGAATGTATGCAATTTTGATGCTTGGGACTTAATGATGTCTTCCAGTCCAGAACTGTCTGCTTGGTTCTTTATCACATTACTGTTGTGAATAATGTTATGGTACTTGACCCTGTGATAATGGAGTCTCCACTGATCAAAGTGTATATGAGAGACATTTATACCTGATTTTGTCAAATAAACCAATTAAATATATAAGAATTTTATTTTTATGAGCAAAATATTTTTTTAAAGTTGCTTACATGCTCTAAATGTAAAAAAATTAAATGTTTTGTACAAACTGAGGTAAATTGAAATTGTATCAGTGTAATCATAAGCATGTTATTTGTAAGCTATATTTTAATATAATTTTAAGTTATGCTTTGTAACTTTTGTGGTGTAGGGTCTGCCAGCTTGTCACCATGGAGATGTTATTATTTATATCTAGCATTTATTCAAATGTGGGTGTTTAATTGCTCAAAAATTCAATGTGAAACATGCATTCTTACTGTAAGCAGGCTTGCCTCTTTATAGATCTGGCCTGTATCACCTGATGTGGTGGCGTCCCCTGCTTTCTCTATGGAGATAGATACATTTAATACCATACTGTGTCACATTCTAGCCCCTAGATTCATCAGAGAGTTTCACTTCGTGGAAACTGTCTGACCTCGCAGCATTAGGATTTGTTCGCTCGACAGTAGGCGGCTACTTTTTTATTTAACCAATCACTGCTATTTTGTCACGTATGTAATGTGCCAAATCCCGTAGGAAGAAGGGCAATAACATCTTTCCCCTTGATAAAATTTCCCCAAACATTCTCTTTGTTCCAACTTTAAATCCTCGATCTCAGGAATCGTTGCCAACATCAAATGTATGTCTTCGTCTACATCCATCTCAACGGCTTTGTTTACTGTTGTGCTGTACCACAAAAAGTACCCAGACAGGCGCTTGAGTTTGACGTCATGGCTTCACAACTCTTCGCTGATTGGCTGGTGTGCGGTCTACAACTTCCAGGGTTCTAGGTCAGGAATCAGAATACACTAGATTCCTGACCTAGTCGCAGTAGAGAAATGAAACTGAGCGGAGGCACTAGGTGGCACAAGCCTGGCTAGTGACATTCTGAGCAAAGCAATAACATCTTGAGACAAGCAGGTGCAAGACCCTCCAGTAACAAGTAACATAGTGCACCTTTTAAATGATTGAAAGACAATATTTCCTTTAATCACATCTTTGTGGCTTGAACTAAAGTGACAAAGACCTTCATAATTTAACATAATTTTTCCAGCGTTTTTACATTTACATAATTATTACTATGCATATCTACTCACGAATATTCTCATTTACACATCACTGAGAAAATACTGATAAGATTTGACTAAATGACTAACGTAGAAAACATTAGACACTTTACTTATTTTAACAACAAGCTTTAAAACATTAAGGATAAACATAAACATAACATGCTTAAACATCTCATTTTCCTCTACTCGTCCTCCTCTCATATCCACACCACATCCACACATGGCTCACATATTTGTCCCTCCATCCTTTCTCTCCCTGCTCTGGATGCTCTCCTCAGGCAAATGTGTCAGCGCACGGGCGGGCTGCTTCAGGAGTCATGTAAATACCCCGGCACAGTTAAAGTAATAGGCTATAAAGTGATCTTTAAGTGGAGATTTAAGCACCCTCATAATGGCCCAGGCTGCCTTTTAGCCGACCAGGAGACTCCCCCAGACTAGTGATTACCAGCCGACCGGAGGAGAGGGGTCATTCTCTAAGCTTCACTTTCACCTGCCAATCTACACTTTCTCCCATTCTACAGCCGGCGTGGGTTTTAGACTGTTAACTGTGCTCCAGCGGGTGGTATCGGTGAAATTATGTCCATAAGACGCCAGCCAAACTCAGGTGTAAGCCCCAGCGAATTCCCCACGCAGGAGGGAGTGAAAGGGAGTGACGGACAGATGAGAAAAAAACATATATTAGTGTGGATTTGTGTTTGGCATGTTGTGAATATTGTGAGTGAATATACAGTAGTAAAGAAGCAATGAGTGAGATATGGTTGACACGTGTTTTGTTTTACTCTTGCGTTTCAGAGTGATGGAAAAAGTCGTACTTTTGCCATAGCAATTAACAATAACATAAGATACCAAAGAAAATATGAGATCTTTGGAATGGTTGAATATTCTCAATGTATTTCTTGTAAACAGGAAGTCAAAAAACATGAATAGAAAGCAAAGAAAACTTTATATATAGGACATTGTGTAGGTGCATTGTGTAACTTTTCTGGTGGTGGGTTCGTTACCTGCTTTTCTCCATGGAGATGTCATTGCTTTGTCTGAAATGTTTCACAAAAACTATCATCAGGCCAAGTTACAGGTCATATCTGCGGAGAGACAGCCCCGCTCACAGTCAGAATGTCTGTTTTTCTAGGTATTTTTGAGCTATAAAACCAGCTCTAATTTAATAAATTTAAAGTCGATCTGTTTAATGTCATATTATGGAACATTCGAAGCAGAGCAATGAACGTATGCGTAGAAACAAGCAGGTGACGGATCAACCAAAAGTACATTGTGCACATTTAAAGTCAACCAAAACCCCTTATAATCATTTATTTATTTTGTAATCAGAAATTAGATTGTCAAGACTCGATACTTGAGACCAATTAGTATTTGAATCTAGGGTCTTGTCCCAGTACAAATGTATTGTATAAGCAACTCTAGAGGTCAAAATATGTGCGATGCATGCTGTCTGTATCAAATTAGAAAGCATTTTATTGCCCAGTTATCAGTAAGAGCGCGATTAGTAGGGATGTAGCAATAACCGAAATAGTGTGATATCGTATCGTCAAAAGTCTCTCAGTAATATCGTGGATCATCACAATGTATCGAATCTAAAGTCGCTTCACTTAAATTAACAGCTATGGTGATTTTATTGGGATTTTTTTGTGATTTTAATGTGATGAATTAATAAAGTTGCCTTGTTATGGTGCACCAACAGCTAAAAAACTGAGAAAACTACATAGACCATGATCCTTTGGTCTTGTTAATGCAGACTTCATGAAGAAATAAGTTATTAAAGCACTTTAAAATAATAATAATTCTTTATATTGTAACACTACCAAAGGCTTTTTAAGGTTTTTCCAAGACTTTTTAGAAGGAAAAGTAACATATTCACAGTTTTGTTCACCTCCGCAAAATATTACAATAAATTACGAACCGTGACATACATATCGTGAAAATATCGTACACTTTATCGAGGTATTTTGATATTGTTTTATCTGTATTGTAGAGTGTCATTAGGTGGTTTCGGAGGATTGTGAAAAGCATTTGTAAGCTCATCATGGTCAATAATTAGGATTTTCGGAATGGATACTGAAGAATAACTATGGACCACTGCAAATTGTTTTAAAATCTTCTGTCTTTCAAGTTTTTAAGACGGTAAAAATCATGTAGAGCGCCTTTAATACACTCTAGCGTAAGACCTAGAAGAATGCAACAACTGACATTTATAATATCGTGCTACAGTATTGGTTAGCTGCAGTATTCCTCCTCCCTTGGCTCTACCTCACCCCCCTTCCCCTTACACGCTTATACCCTCACATTGCACTCGGACACTGACGCATGGCGCTTTTCTGAATTTGGCATTACGCTGGAGGTCGAGGGGGGCGGATTGGGGAAGTGTTCTTAATTTCACAGGGTTAAGGCGGCCAGGATTCTCGGGGAATACAGATCACTTAGCACCCCTGCTCTGGCTCTGCTCTCTCCCCATTTGTTAAGCACCATCCCTGGGTCCAGTGAAGCGTTGAGCCTGGAGAGGTGAACACGGGGTCCCACGGGTGAGGCCAGGCGGCTGGGGATGGGTGAACGGGTGAATGGGTGAATGGAGTGGAGGTGTTTATGAGTTGTACATGTGCGGAGGGTTTATGGAGAGTGGTGATGTCTCAGTGTGCTCTGGCTGGTTGGAAGTCTGTAGCCTGGAGGTCCATATGTTTGCACATCTCCTGATACGAGAGACCGTGTATATGTTTTGAGCGTTCTTCAGTATGTCTAGTATGTATTTAAAGATCATTTGCTTCATTTTTCATTCAGAATTGTTTCTACTTGTTTCTACTTTTGTGTCTCAGGGCCAGCAGATCCTGGGTGAGGGCTGTTTGAGGAGAGTAACAGCACTTAGGACAAAGGTGTAGCCTGATTCATTCAGTCTGACCTTGCTGCATTAGGATTTGTTCGCTCAACGGTAGACGGGTACTTTTTTAATTTAACCAATCGCTGCTATTTGGTCGTGATGTGTGTAATGTGCCTCTAACGGGGCTAACTGGTATATTAAGCTTTTCCCAAATCCCGTAGAAAGAATGGCAATAACGTCTTTCCCCTTGATAAAATTCACCAAACATTCTCTTTGTTCTCGCTTTAAATCCTTGATCTCGGGAATCGTTTCCAGCACAGAATGTATGACCCGTCGCTAATTGGCTGGTGCCCGAACTCGCACTTCCGGAGTTTTTGTGAACGTCTAGTGTATTCCGATTCCTGACCTAGTTTCTGGAGAAAAATGAAATTGAGCGGAGGCACTAGGTGGCACCAGCCTGGCTAACAAAGGTGTCCCTCATCTGTGTCCTGAAACCGGGCATCACACACTTTACCATAGGGAAATTTGACCTCTGCATTTGACCCATCATTCAGTATCACAAATATATCCGCTCTATTGTTTCATTTGGTGATGAGACAGGACATTTTCTCTGGCAGATTTTCAGCCGTATTTGGTGTATTAGACCACAAACTATTCAATCTTTTTTTTTATCTATTAAATAAGAAAATAAATGTGTCTAAAAAAATTTTTTAAATGATAAAATAATGACAGAAATTAACTGGTTTCTCCCTACACATTTGCTTTCTGGGTTCTAGTAGATGAGGGGCCCTGTGCATGATTTACTTATATTTACTGTACATACTATGTTAAGGTTAATATACTCTAAAAATTAGACACCTTTGACTGTAAAACAAGGATGTTGCAGACTGGAAACCATAAAGTGCCAGCTGAAGTCTCACTCAGGACAAACAGTCACTTTAAACCCATAACAAACCCTTGAGCAAGGCATCATCCATCTATAATTAATGATATTCTGACAAAAATCTTTATTATTTCTATTTCTGCTGTAGGTTCCAAATGGTTAATACTATGTCATATGCGTCCTAGAATTTCTAACATTTTCTTCCAAAACTCTCCAAATCCAAAACAAACAGTCATTTAAACAATTGGACCAATTTCCCAGAATCCCCCATTATTTGCACAGACGTGGAGGAGTTGTACATGTATCAGTGATAATCCGACGATCACTCTGCTCTAAGCTCTTAATTTGATTAAGTGAGTTAGCGGAGACCGGGGACCATCACACACAGGCACTGAGTACGACTATAATTGCCGGCGTACATTTACATATGGATTCCTGTTTAACGCGCAAAGGAGCGTTTAATCTGCGCCGCTCGTCATCTCCGCGGTCACATGACGTCCCAGTACATAAAAAACTGCAACAATTACTTCCACTTTGTAATATTTAGGTGGAGAATAGACTGGTTTGATGCTTTTAAGAGCTTTTAGCAGGAGAGCGCGTTGCCAGATTAACTGTGGAAACCATTATCCCCATTATTGTGTATTCAGCTCAGGCCGGCCTATTGAAATCGATCATGTCCTCCCCAGTGAAGAGAAGAAAGATGGAGGATCAGAGTGCTTATGTTGTTCATTTTGAATAGCTCATTAAGCTCCCGCATGTACTTGTATTCATCTGGATTTAAGGGTCTGTTGACATGAAGAGATATTGTAGGATTTAATCTAGGTTTGTACATGGTTGTATCGCCTGAATGAGATTAATGTTTGGACACTGTCTGGAGAATTGGCGCCAGTCGTTTTACACATTTCAGGGCTTAATGTGAGAATCCCCAGAGCCTGTTTTAAGTCGTGGGTTTTTCTAGATCCGGTATTGTGCTGTGATGTTGAGCTTGTTATCAAAAAATAACTGGAGTTGTGTTGTGTTTTGTTTGCATATTCATGTTTGAACTCATATTTAATTCCCTCCACACTTAACCCTGTAAAGCCCAAATAAAGTAATTAGAACTTTTTGATATTTTGACAACATGTGATTTTGATATAGACATTAATTTTTTTTCTTATAGTTTATATAAGTTTATAGGGAAATATAATATTGCAACACTGGGCCTAGTTTGGAGCAGAATCTCTGTATTTGTAGTCCCTTTATCCGAAAAAGATACAAAACATTTAAGTATTCATTTGTAGACTTTATTGCTTAACAGTTGGGGTCATCTGCTTGTCTCCATGGAGATATGCAAGTTTAATTCCATACTTTTTACCCAAAACAATAACAAGTAGACAAGTAGGTGGCGGACGGTCCACCCAAAAAGTTACAATCATCCTCAGCAGCATATTTACATAATGGAAACAGTTATCAGTTATGATAGTGGAAACAGTTTTAAAGATTTACCATGTAACATTTCTAGTGGAGGGTCTGCCACTTGCTTTGTCTCCATGGAGATGTTATTACTTTGTCTAGAATGTTCTAGTTAAACCTATGTATCATGAAGTCAAGCAGGTTACAGCGCTACAATATTTTACTATTTAGATTAGGGATGGGCATTCGATTAAATTTTCTTTATCGATCGTCAGGAAAATTAACTATTTATTTTCGATTAATCATTAACATTTTTATATAAAAATGTTCATGATTATTATTATTACTACTTGCATAAATAAACTCAACTTTAGAACATTTAAACCATAACCACAATAGAGCCACATTAGCTCGTTTGAGATTGTAATGTGTTTAATGCAGCTTTGTGCACATTTGTTTATGTTTCACAGAAACGAAAGTTAAAACCCAATGGCTCATTTGCATAAACTGTAAGCGTGAAAAAAAAAAAAAACAGCTCACTCCTTGTGCCCTCATGCTGTCAGCTTCTGTCGGACTAAAGGACACGATTAAAGGACACGACTAAAGGACACTAAAGGACACGACTGGGGTACTCAAAAAAACCCGATCATTGCCAGGACACTGATGTGCATGTAAACACACTCATTGAGTGGTACACTGATCTCCAAGGAGGTGCACCAGAGCCAAAACATGAGACTGTGAGGCCGCAACTCCAGTGTTTGCGCTGTCAGACGCAGCCTCATCTCCTTACGCTACACATAGCAACCTACATTGACTTTGTTGATTAAAAATGAACGTGATCGACGAAATTTTTAATGATCAATTATCGATTAGTTGACTAACCAACCATCCTTCATTCAGATCTGTGGCTAATTGCTCCCCTTCGCGAAAGGAATTACTGTATTTTTGAGCAATAGAAACAACCATAATGAATAAATGCTTGATGGATATGTTTAATGTCATACCATGGAACATTCCAGGCAAAGCATAACATCTCCAAGGAGACAAACGGGTAGTGGACCCTCCACCAACAATGTTGCACAGTGCACCTTTATACAGCATTTTATTGTCACTATTTTGTTTACGTTGTACTTTCTACACTGATGCTAGTTTCTATCTACTGCACTTTATTACTACTTATTTGCATTTTACTTCACTTTCTATTACTAGTTCCAACAATCTGTAATCTGCAATACTCAAGAATCTACAGATATTACCTTAAACGCTATCCAACAACAATAGTACAATATTTATCTGGCCCCGAACGCCTCGCAGTGCAGTTCAATGTACACACACAGCAGACTTACACAGCAGTCAATCAATAGTTTTGGATTACTGCCGGTTATTTCAGGTGACACGGAGACGAGGGATTTTTCAGCTCCGTTTCAACTATTTCTTTTCTTGTTATTTTAATCCCCAACTCCTTTATTGTTTGTTTTGATTTTCCTTCCTTTTTTAATAAGCTGAACCGAATCATTTTGACTTTTGTCACCAGACACTTTATTCCCATGAAATTCTCCAATGACATAGGTTCGACTCTTTGCATAAAGGCATGGAGAATGGGGCCTAATATTGGGTGGCATTCATCTGCTAAGTGGACATTTGCATGGGTGTGCGTGGTACGGGACGTGGGGGGTGATGTGGGTGGGGGGTGATGGAGGTGGGGGGGGGCTGGCCTCCCGGGGTGACGGCGGTTCGGGGGGATGACATGTGACAGCTGTGACAGTACTGGGATGGACCAGCGGAGAAGGAAGGGGGGGTAATACACTGCAAAAAAATGATGCCTTGATTGCTTAAAATTACATGGAGTTTTGGTTTTCTTTCTTTTTTTGAAGTACAGTTTTGTTTGCCATAAGAATATAATATAAATTATCTTGAAAAAGACCCAAGACTCAAGTGAGAAATCGCAATTCAAGTCATTTCAGCTTTAATAGATGTGCCTCGAATAGTAACTCTTAAACTTTACCACTACCAGTAAGAGTACCTCCTTAATGCTAAAACAAGAAGAAGACTAAGTTGTTTTGAAGATTTCTGTTTGCAGTTGATTAATAATTGTGCCTGAACTGAAATGTACTGATTTGAAGTGTTTTAAAGTAACCACTGGTGTTGATGTTTGTATGGATTAGGGAAAAGGGGGCAGATAACATAAGATGACTCTTCTTTCTCATTCATTTTTTTGTATGTTTGATGTTGTGACTCTGTTGATGTCTTTTTAAACTTTATGAAATAAATAAATAAATAAATAAATAAATGCTACTTTCAAGATAACACTTAGATTTCTGAGTGCCACCAGATCTGAATCCGGACTGTATCAAATTTAAGTTTTGTCTAAACCAGGTCAAAAACTTCACTAAACCAGGCATGAGAGTGTTTAACCATTTATAAGGTAGTTCTAAATCATGCTTAACCAAAACGAAGACAAAAGCCTGAATAGATTTGTTTCTAAGCAAAACAAATACTCAGACTCCAGAGGTACATGTACCACAGTTTGAGACACACTGGCCTCAATTCCTCTGTAATACACATAAGGTCAGACCCAGGATTGTTTCAGTCCAACACTTAGCTGAATGTCTCTCCCCGCTCTCTATCTCTTCTTCTGTCCATAAAAGCAAAAAATAAATAATAATAATAATATAAACAACATTATAACCAATCTCTAATGTAGATTAAAGGTCCTGTATTACACAAAATTGCCTTGAGAGCTTATAGCCATGTTATAATGTTGTTACCTCATCAGAAACATACACGGAGTTGTGTTTTGTTTCTTTCACATATGTTTGAGTCCTTTATTATTAGTCTGTTTACATCTCCAAAGCTCAAAATGCTCTGTTCTACCTTTTAATGTAATGAAGTAGTAGTTTTCTATCCGGCTGGTGCCTCCGCTCAATTTCATTTCTCTCCAGCAACTAAGTCAGGAATCAAAATACAATAGACGGTTCGCAAAAACACCAGAAGTGCACCAGCCAATCAGCGAAGAGCCATATATTCAGTATATATTCACGATTCCGGAGATCGAGAATTTAAAGCCAGAATAAAGAGAATGTTTAGTGAATTTTATCAAAGGGAAGGATGTTATTATTCCTACAGGATTTGTAAAAAGCTTAATTTAGCAGCGCATTACATACATGACTACCAAATAGAAGCAATTGGTTAAATAATAAAAAGTACCCGAATCATCCAGAATGATTCTAGTGAAGATATATGGAGTTTAAAAACACAGTAGAGCACTTCTTGTATTACCACATGACCTCACAAGGTGGACATCACAAGTGTTTTCCGTCTGAGATGTGTGAATGAAACAAAACATGACTCCAGGTTTGTTTGTGATGAGGAAACAACATTATATACATCAAAAACAGTGTAATATGAGCTCTTTAACTTTATTTTTGCAGTGTATACAGAGGAAGGGCGATGGGGCGACTTGGCTCGTCCCTGATCCAATTACGGCGGGTGGCCCCTGTCACAGCCGCAGCTTGACTCCTGCTCCGCTCTGGACACTATTGATCTCTTGTCAGGAGCACCAGTTGGCCTCTCCTCACAGCCCGCCACCGCTCAACTCTCCCCGGGCACTGCCATCACCCGCGTCACCCACACGTCACTCCGCGCGTCACCCAGTCACCCGCTCACCCAACTGTGGTCCACTCTTTTGACTTTTTTTTTTTTTTAAGAGCTGTATCTGTCAGTGTGATGCTTCGTTTTTTGGCACTGTACCTGATTTTTTATTGTGAAAAATAGAGCTTGTTCATTTTAAACGGTTTGCAAAGATCTAAAGTTATTCCTCACTTATCGTCTGCAGTCCGAGCACCTTAATTAGTCACTGTGATGTGTTTACAGGTGCTTTTCACAACTCTGAGGGACCAGTGCGAAGTTTTGCAGCGACGGTGAAGCTGGCAATACTTAGCATGTGAACGTGCACTTCCTGATTATCCGACAGTAAAATGCTTTATAAATAGATGAGATGCAAAGAGACATATTTTGGCTTTAAGAGCTGCTTACACAATATATCTGTACTGGGACATACTTTGCTCAAATACATGGGGAACTTGAGTCGGTGAATTAAAAATTATGGTAGATTTCAGGGTAGATTTTATTTGGTTACATAAAATACTTAATAGCCAGGCCTCATGCTCTATTTTTCTAATCAATCATTTGAGTCATTTTGAGTTCTCCTGATTTTATACAACTGACATTGGGCATTTATATATGATGTAATAAAGGTAATATATTTTTCCTGTGCTGTGGAAATTACAACCTGTGTGTACCAGATTTACCAGAAAAACAAAATTTTCCTTTGTCAACAAAAAGTATGTAACAATAACTATACATTTGTTGGCCTACTTGATTTTTTAAAAAGTGAAAAACCAAACTATTTCATTTTAAACAGTTTGCAGTGGTCCAAATGTATTCCTTACTTTGTTGACACATTCCTAAAATCACAATTTTATGTTATTAGGTTCTTTTTACAGACCAAGAGTTTGTTTTCATACCTGACAGTTTCGACTGCTCACTAGCGGTCTTCTTCAGAGTGGTCACGCGATGTTGCCGTGACATGTCAGTCAGCTGATTTATACAGGTTTTGGCACTGTCTTCCTGCTGGTAGAGGCAGGACGACAGCGCCATCTACAGTCCGACTTCCTCAGGACAGTATCCCAGGTGTGTGAGAGTAAAAAAGCCCCCTCGTCTTGGTTTATAGTCCCGTGGGCACGTTTCCGTATTTCAATTAAAGAGGCAATCGAAATATGGAAACGTGCCCACTGTAACAAGAACTAGCATGCTAACAGAGCACCAGATTTATGTCTTGGTTCACACGTGATAAAAACACTTTGTAACTAGATGCACACCGCTGTCTCATTTTGACCCTCAGAGCTGCTTTTACAATAAATCTGTACTGGAGTAAACCAACTTTGACTTTATCCTGAACAAAAATTGCAGCCTCTTCACTAAACCAAAATGTTGAAACAGTGAGTACGTCTCAAGCAAAGCGCTAACTGTAAAAGTGCGTAACATCTGAAGTGCGTGCTGCACCTGTCTCCTCGTGCTTTCCCTACACTTTTCTTCACTAATGGTGTGAGAGGATGCTGCCTCCGTCGGCTTGTATGAGAGCGCCTGATTTGAGATGATGAAAAGGCCATTGCAATTAGCAGCTGTGGTTTGTTTCTTCGGAGCAGCCCGGACAGTGGCAGCTGCCAATAACCTGAACGTACAGAGAACAGACAATTAGGCCGGCCCTGTTACCACGCGGTCCCACGCCTCCAGACCTTTGCACCGGCGCTACCTCGTGCACCTGCAGGTCAATAGGCAATGATACAGAGAGGAACAAACCACAGCACATGGCACATACACGGGCTTATTATTCCACCCCAAAGGCCACGAGAAGGAGAGGGGCTGCTTCAGTAGGAGCTCACTGAAGGGGGCGCACAAGACACCAACAAATTTGGGTAATAAAAAAAACTTAGCTAATTAGGCATCTACCATTTTGCATTCACACTAGAAAAGTCTGTTCATAGACCAAAGAAAACTACAGATAGGTCTAATTCACAAGTGTAATAACTAAAGGACTGTATCTTACATATTACATAATAGTAAACATACCTCACCCCTGGCATTTGTTTTACTGTGCTGCCATGGTCCTCCAGCCTCTTCTTCTGTGTTTATTTTTCTTCTTCGTGTGACCATCGCCTTGTCCCAAATATAAATTTGGGGTCTAACCACTGCCTCTTCCCTTTGAAAGTTCATTACTGGGAAGAGGTATGCCATCTGTTGTCTTTATTTTCATTCATAATTATATTTTGCTTCATATTGAGCTCTTGTGTACGAATTGTGCTATACAAATAAACTTGCCTTGTCTTGCCTTATGTTGCTCTGTTGTTTTAATTTATTCATATGAAGATGTGCAGGGAGATGCTAACCGTCCATTGTCTTCTCCCCTGTAGTTTGGGCTGAACCATAGACTAGACCACAGGTGTCAAACATAAGGCCCGGGGGCCAGATCCGGCCCTCCAATACCTTTAATGTGGCCCTTGGGTGATTTTCTACTAAAATATTTTAAATGTTGAAATTGAATTTTTCTTAAAGTTTCAGGTTGTTCATAATATTATAATATTATAATAAGAAAGAGTTCATCAAATCAAGATTTCTGTTATAGATGTGTGTTTCTCTGCACAAATATTTGAACTTATTGTTATTTTTGGGGTTTATATGCCATGAGTTTTCTGATCCGGCCCCTTTGGGATCAAAGTAGGTTGGATACGGCACCAAAATGAGTTTGACACCCCTGGACTAGACCAAGTAATAGTGCCACATATTGACCACATTTACAGTACTGTTGTGAACCAGATTAAACAGCGAGCTCCGCCAAAAGTTCCCGCTGTGTCTCGTGGCTCCTTCATGCTCGACAAGAACTGCAAAACAACACAACCCAGAAGTCCACATGTACAGTGTATTCTGAAGTTTGTTTTGTCTTTTAATCGGTTGGTACTACATACTAATACCAAAACGGAAAAAATACGGGTTCAGTATAAATTGACATACATTAAAAAGTAGCAGTCCTTTTTGACTTTATCACTGCTTTGTATTAAGGAAACTGTTCACACTGTGGACACTACTTCTGCATCTGCAGTTGTCCTGTGTGTAAACAGGTAAACTGATGAAAGACCAAACCTCAGAGTGGACATACTGTATCTATGTCAGTAATGGTCTCACAGTTCTAAAAGGAAATACAAAGAATGTACAGTATCTGCACTGATCCCAAACTGAAGGCGCTGAAGTCCTGCTCGGTGTCTGTCCTCTATAAGACACTCTTCTCCAGCCTCTGATGTATTCCTTTATTAGGATTTCCATTAGCAGCCCATATAATAGCTGCTATAATCTTCATATGTATCAATTATTTGTTCATATTATCAATTATTTGTTCATGTCCATTTGCAGTAAATGAAATATGGCTCTACTGAGGTTTAACATCACCACCTCGAGCAGATGTTGCAAAAATGTTGGTTGAATAAAGTGAGTACTCCCATAGTCACAGTTGTCTATACACAGATGTACAGGATCTGTCTGACCAACTATAACGCATTTTCAGGTTTGTGAGCTCTGAGGGACTCCAGTCTCCTCTTTCACAACCACTGCACACAGAGCAGAGTGGACATTCTGACATGTGACTCCTAAAGAGCATGTGCCTCCTCCATCTCTGCACCCAAAAACCTCTCTGTCATTTCCACAGCACTGCTTTAATGAATGAATAGATGCATCATGTCAGTGACAATGCTAGATTATGGTGAGTGCGCCAGAGGCCAGCCATACATTTAGTCATATATGAGACGTGTCATGTGATGTGACGTTTGATCCTGTCTGCTATTATTCAATTATAGAAATGAAGCTGCACACTGTCAGCTTGGTGAATTATAAGAACAATAAGTGTTAAATTGGTATGAGCAAAATTCAGATCACACTAGTCATAATAGTATTTTCATTATTTGTCTTCTTGGCTGAAAGAAGATTGTCTATCCAGTATCTTTGAGATGCGGTGTAGATCCTGGAAGGTGGCCGAGCTATGCATGTGTGGAATAAGACTGGGTTCAAACTAAGATTAGACTAGACTGGGACTGCATATTGGCACAGGGGCTGATAGCACAAGGATCTAGCAACAGTTTCTCCTTGGAGAGGCAACATAATAGAAAAAATAAAATAGGCTTCCATTAATCTAGTTAGCAGTCTTCAAAATTTGTGAATTTTATGTTTCAGTGTAGTCAGCTCCTCCCATCAGACTGATATGAAGGTACTTGAATGAGTAATTACTCTTAAAAACTTGAAAGTCCATTTGACAGAACTCAATGTTGTTTTGTGTTGTGCGCATATACCACAAGTGCTTCATAATCTGTGGATATGGAACCAAATCCTTTGCTAAAACCTCGCTACAGATTTTTACATTCCTCTTTCTGAAACCATTTTTTTTTTTTACCATTTATCCAGGCTTGTGTGTGGCACCAGGACTTTGTGGCTTAATGTTGTACCTTTTTTTTTGCCAACTGCACATTGTCTACTTCACCCAAAGTGACCAAGTCTACAGGATAGTGCAAAGTGTTATTTTGGCTCACACCAGATTGATATGCGTAACACTCTGAGCTCAGTCTGGGCTGGCTCTCACTGAAGCAATCGGAAAACACAAAACGTCATGACCATGATTTGAATCTTGGCGAAGCATCACAACAGCAGAATAATCAAACTTTTGTTGCATCCTGTTGAGAGAAAAACATCTTCCCTGTCCACAAGTGCACAAAGCTCTTACCTGCAGCACATTTAATCTGTAGTGATGCTAAAATCGGCTGAAATGTTTGGGTTCGTTTGGGCGCTGTGCTCGCTTTTGGGCTCTGTGATTGGTCTTCTTGTCTGATTAAAATACGGAGAGTCTCTCAGGATGAATTCTCGTGAGTTTGTGAACTCACAAATATCACGAGAATCCATCTTCAGCAAAGTGGATCCTGTAATTTAAACGCAGGGCTGCTGCATGTGTTAAGATAAAGAGTAAATTAATCTCAGTTGAATACAATCCTGCTCCCACCGGTGCATATACTGTTGTTGTGTCCTTGGGCAAGACACTTAACCTTCTTTCCTCCTTGATGTAAAGAGCTTTGAGAGCCCAAAGAAGGTAGAAGGTTGTTAAAGATATGAGACCACATTTTTATTGTAAGCCAGATCTCTTTAACAAATCTCTGCCATAGCTTCTACAAGTCTTACTGTTTCCCACACCAGTAGCACAGATGCTCCAGTAAAGCGCTCCACAAACAAATATAACCATTTATTTTGAGTAAAGACAGAAACGCGCGCTCCCCCCCTTCCCCTCTCCACCACATCCCTCCGTAAACTCCCTGACAATTGTTCATTAATGATTCCCAGTAAATTCCTTAAAAGTCTCATTTGTCTTCCTGTCACTTCATTTGCGACCTAAAATTCCTCACTGGAGGCTTCATCAAATAAATGAATCACTCTGCAGATCCATTTCTTCCCCTGCGTGCCGTAATCCTCTGCTCTCCCGTGTTTTCTCTTCATTTACATAGATTTAATGGCCCGCTTGCTTGTGCCATAAGACTTGTTCAGGTGAAATATCTGGGCTGCCAGGCGCTTTAACTCGGCAAAAGCATGGCGGGTTCCAAGCATACCTGGAATACTGGAACACAAGAGGAAGAATGGACTTAGAGGATGGTACAGTTAGTCAGATGTTACCACCAGGGCCATTTGCAGCCTTATGAGGGGGCCAGGGTAAAAAAATTAAATAAAAAAAAGGGGGGGATTACTGAAAGTTTGTGGGCCAAACTTTCAGAATCCATGTTATAATGTTGTTACCTCCTTAAAAGCATACCTGGTGTTGTGCTTTGTTTCATTCACACGTGTTTGAGTAATCCAGCATTATTAGTCGGAAAAAATCTCCATCCATCCATTTTCTTCCGCTTTACCCGGGGCCAGGTCAGGGGGCAGCAGTCTGAGCAGAGAGGCCCAAACTTCCCCCTCCACACACACTTGCTCGCACACTTGCCGGAACACTTGTCCAGGAGGCATCCGGAACAGATGCCCGAGCCACCTCAGCTGGCTCCTCTCGCTGTGGAGGAGCAGCGGCTCTACTCAGAGCTCCTCCCGTGTGACTGAGCTCCTCACCCTATCTCTAATCATTTTGACCACTTGTATCCGCGATCTCGTTCTTTCGGTCTTTACCCAGAGCTCATGACCATAGGTGAGGGTAGGAACATAGATTGACTGGTAAATCGAGAGCTTCACCTTTTAGCTCAGGTCCCTCTTCACCACAACGACTGCAACACTGCTGACGTCGACTAAATCTCTAAAGCTCAAAATGCTCTGTTCTACCTTGTGATGTCATCAAACGGTAGTTAACTGCTACCTTTTTGCCTTCTGTTCAGTAGAGATTGGCAATTCCAGGGCTGAAATTGTCCAAATGATTCTGTTGAAGGTGTGTGGAGTGTAACAACACATTGGAGCACTTTCTTTTATGCATGAGAGAAAAAGTCAGCCTAAATATGCAGGGTTTGTGTGACTAAACATGTGTGAATGAAGCAAAACACAACTCCAGGTCTGTTTAAGATTGGGAAACAACATTATAACAGAGATCAGAAAATACGTACTATGGACCCTTTAAAGCTACCATCTGTATTTAGATTTTCCAACCTGCCCCTGTTTAATTTTCGCATACCACCAATAGATGCTCTCTACGTTACAGCAGTCTGAAAGTGCTAGTTTTGCCCTTATAAAAGAAAACCAAAGGCCAAGTGAGGGGAAATATCTGCCATTTACAGGAAGTAGCCCTGGTGCATTGTTAGCATGCTAGTTGTCATGATGGGGAAATCTCTTCTCTGTCCTTAACCACAAAATTGAATCCAAACAACTTCTTTTAAAACTGTTGCGACTGAAATCCCATTTTTTATCATTTAACCTCCTTATTTTACACTCACAAAGCTGTCAAAGTTCATATTTGGGTGTTTTGACGATGCTTTAATGCTCTTTTCAAAATTCTTGAATACAAATAAACTACATTGTCTTGTCTCTTATGATCCGACAGATAAAAAAGTGCCCAATTATTTCTGCGCGTGGAGAGCTTGTCATGTCTGAACCGCCGTCCTCATTAAGGGTCCCTAACACCGGAGGACATGCGAACGCACCACAAGACAACAGCCTCTCCCCTCCTCTCTTTCCGTCTGTCCCTTTTCTTTCTCTCCCTCTCTCGCTCCTCCCTTCTTTTCTCTCCTCTCTCACACCCCGCCACCCTGTTAGAGCCTCACAGCAGCTCGTTTCAACTGGAATTAGCATAATTAAGAATTAACGTGCAGTAATTGTGTCGCTAAATGCTAACTGAAGCCAAATGTATCACTTAGCGGAGAGGAGCCGCTAAATGCTCTGTCACCTCCCACTCTCCACACACACCGCGCTGGGGGACTTGTACTGTACATTCAAGGGCCCATACTGCTGCATTTTCTGATCTGTTATATTGTTGTTTACTCATCACAAACATTACTGGAGTTGTGTTTTGCTTTATACATTTTTATCACACATATCCTGCAAATTTTGGCTGAGTTTTTCTCTCAAACAGAAAACATCTTGTGGTTTCGTGTGGTAATACAAGAAGTGCTCCTCTGTGTTCTTAAACCTCACACATCTTTACTATGAAAATACTATTCTGATAAAAAAAACAGATGTTAACAAGCTTTGGATGTAACAATAATGGTTTGCTCAAACATGCAGTATGTGAATGAAACAAAACACAACTCCAGGTCTGTTTTTGATGAGGTAACAGCATTATAAGTCAAATTTGAATAATATAGGACCTTGAAGAAAGTGCTGATTCGTAGGGGTGTGCAAAAATATCGAATTATCAACATATCATATATTGTTTCATGTGATGATACTGTATCGATATATCGCCAGGAGTATTTTTTGGTATATTTTACTAAATTATTTTGTTACAGCGCTACAGTTTTGTTACTTGTTTAGTGGAGGGAAACTCATTTATGCGACACATTTGACATTTTCACTGTTTTGATTATTTAAATGTTTGTGTTTCATTTTCACTTTGCACAAGAAGTGGTTTAACAAAGACTTTTAATATCACAGCCATGATTTTGCCTTTATTTTTTATTGAACTGTGTTGAATCGATTTGAAATGTATCGTATCAAATCGAAAGCTGACTGTATTGAGATATGTATCGTATCAGCAGCTTCTTAGTGATACCCAGCCCTACAGATTTTTTGTTGTATAGAGGAAATTAGCCTATAGTGAGAACAATGTAGCTGAGATAACAGTGGATGTATAAAAAGTACTGATTGATTAAAAGTTTGAATTTTAGAGAGTATGCAGCAAGATGTTATAATGTCTTTTAATGTCTTTTAACACATTAAAAAAGGGAATTTAAATCCAGTTGCTTGTTTCCAAAGAGCATAACATAAATATGTTGCCGTAGGAGTATCAGATAGTAGCAGAGTTGGTAGAGAGAGTCAGCCCAAAGACCCGAAGGTCAGTGGTTTGGAGCAACGTGTCCTTGGGCAAAACACTTAACATGTCTTCTTCAGATTTGTTTGTTTCTGAACACATTGTCAATTAGGCCTGGGTATCATTAAGAAGCTGCCGATATGATACATACCTCGATACTTGGGCCAAGATACAGTGCACTTTCGGTTCAATACAATCCATTTCAAAACGATTCGATACGGTTCAATAAAAAGTAAAAGCTAAATCATGCCTGTGATACTAAAAGTCTTTGTTAAACCACTTCAAGTTCATATGAAACTCCCATTTTAATCATCAAAACAGTGAAAATGTCAATTGTGTCGCATAAACAAGTTTCCTTCCACTGACCAAGTAACAAAACTGTAGCTCTGTAACAAAATAATTTAGTAAAACACACTAAAAAATACTCTTGGTGATATATATTGATACAGAATTACAGGATACTGATACTGTATCATCACATTAAACGATACGATATATTAATGATATTTTAATATTTTTGCACACCCGTATTGTCAATGAAAGCCAATGTTGAAAATATTGAAAAACATTATTTCACTGAACAGTTTTGTTCAAGTTACATCTTGATTTCTTTTACATTATTTATCTCTCTATCTCTTATCTGTCTCGCTTTTGGGGCCCCATGGTGATCTTCATTTACCAATTATCTTATTGTCTAATGGCTTAACATTTCTGAAGTGTAATTATATGTTTCTCAGTCCATGCATGTTTCATTATTTGTTGTATCTACTTTCTATCTATCTATTTTTTGCGTTTTTCACCAATTTAGTGTTTGTTTTTTTCAGTCTGTCATCTTCTTCATCTTCTTTCTTCCTCCACTGATAGCCCATCCATTATCACTCCATCAGACATCACTGTGATCTTTCCCAGTTGCATTTAATAATTTCATGCCTCTTGAATCACTATTTCTTCAATACATTTTTTTTTTTTTTTTTTAAACCAAAGCCTCATATCGTCTCTTTTAAAGACCTCCCCACTTTTTTCTCTTTACACGTTAATCTACATTTAATATTCCTTTCAAAACACTCTTTCCCCCATTAATTAAAAGTAAACCATGTATTGTATGGTACATTATGCCTCTAACGGCCCCATGCGGAGATCAGGCAGTGGAAAACTAATCGCGTGGACTTTAGCATTTGGTAGCTGTTTTTTGCTCACCCCGATTTACATATCACAAATAAGTATGCGCAAATAAGCAGATCTTGGTGTATCCTTGCCTCCTTGGGTCTGGTTGTCCCACCCCCCACGCCAATGTTCTTTATGGAGAGGGTCCCGAGTAGAAGTGCTCCAAAGGTAATGAGATCCCACGCTCCCCGGATGAGAAATCAGATTATTAAGAAGAGGCATGTGGCAGTAAGAAAAATTTGTTTGTTTTTTTCGCATATTGTAACCCCGAGAAACAATAGGTGACCCCCGTGTTCCTCCGTTCATTAAATCTTGCTTCGTCTAATCTATCAAGGTAAACTATCAAAGGCCTTCTGCTGAGCTAATCAAAACGTAGGGGGTAGGAAACTTGTTAGGTGCTTCCCAAAAGGACACACATCGCAAGAATTTGGATGCGGCCGGGCGCGTATAAGCAGAGGTGCGGTGAGGGGGACCTGGCGGACATTAGCATAGATGCAACGAAAGTTCAAGACAATGAGAATGAATGAGTTTGGGAGAAAAACAAGAAATGTAATTATTTTAAGGACACACAGGCGCTGCAGGTATCACTAACCCAAGCAAATGTCATCAGGGAAATATTGGGTTTGGGTCCGGTTTCTGAGGCCATTTGTGATTAATCATGGCTGGACTGTTAACGGGGGAAAAAAAAAAAAACATGTGTAAATGTATGGTTCACACACACAAATCATGTATGTGACAAATATGGGGATACACTGACCTCTTTGTTACTGGTAGTCCAATTTCGATACAGTAATGGTGAATATAAGTCTATAACAGGTGCGTGTGTGTTTTTACAGTCGCCTAGTGCGTGTTGAGTCTCATGAGTTTTTAGAGTTAGTATGTGGCGAACAATTAAAAAGTGCATTGTGTAACTTTGCCTGGATTGTTTCACAGTATGGCGTTAACTAGGGCCCGGCCGATATACGAGTTGGCCGATATTGTTGCCGATATGGGCCGATAGTCCACGTGGGCATGTTATATCTCGTTGTAAATCTTACACTCTCTATATTATCGCCATTTAATCCAATTTACAGACTGATAAATGTCCTAATATGTGGCGCCGCATCAGTATTTATCTGCGGAGTGATTTGTCTGTGTGTGTGTGAGACGCCGTACTGCCCCTGAACGCACCGCCAGAGTCATGTCTTGTTTACACACCGCTGCCAACATGCTGGATTATATTATATTTACGGGCGCTCGTTTTGAGTCAGGATTAAAAAGACACTTATTTGTGAAGGCTTGTGATCTGAGAGGTGCCTGTGTGAGCGGTGAGTGTTACAAATGAGTCAGTTTTAGAAGTATGTTTCATTCTTTCTCATTGGTTAGCTCTTAGCTGCTGTAAGTTACCACACATAAACAGCCTGTTTTCTGTTACATTGGCCTAGTATAAAGTGACTGTACACATTACTGGACCTGCATTGATTTGGAAATGAGCTGTAAATAGAGGTGTGAATGATCTGCATTTACGCATATAATTAATTACCATGGCGCGCACGCATTTACCTCTAAAGACTAATAGCGGTAGTTTACTTACTTTCTTTATTGGCTAGAATGTCATGCAAAAATGCCATTAGGCCGACTGTCTTTAAATATGACATATTACAGGTCAGGTCAGGTCTGTGGAGAGGCATCCCCGCTTAGAGTATGATTTTTTAAAGGTGTATTTTAGCACTAAATCCACCTGTAAGTAAATTTAATAAAGTGCAAAAGAATAAGATTTTAAAAGGTGCACTCTGTAATTTTTTTTGATTAGGGGTTTGCCATCTTCTTGTTTCTACGGAGATGTCATACCTTTACTTTGAATGTTCCACAGTATGACATTAAACAAATCTGCCTACATGTACTCTATTACGTGTGACAAACAGGCGTTCTGACTGTGAGCAGGATCGCCTCTCCACGGATTTGATCAGTAACTTGGCCTGATTTGGTCTCCATGATGACAGGGAAACCTTTAATGCCACGCTGTCGAACATTCCCAGCAAAACAATAACAAAATAGCATCTACACAGAGACCCTGGAAAAGTTACCACGGTGAACCTTCAGCAGATGCGTGGTCCTCTCCGTGTTGTGGGTCATTAGGAGCAGTTTGGAGCTGTTTGTGGGAGCCCGGAGCGAGGAGCAGCCTGCAGACATGTGAGAGAGGCCCACACATTAACAGCACTGACTCACCGCTGCACACGGAGCCGCTGCTACAAATGTCACACAGGCTCACGTCAGCCAGCACCTGTGGCTACGGCGCACGCTCACACCACGCTAACACCACAACAAGGCGCTTTATACACTGCTTTATGAAGAAGATACCAAAAGAGAGACGTTCTGAAAGTAAATAATGAATCTAGTTTGCCTCCATGTGAAATTCAGTACGGTTTATCTGTGATGTTAATTTCATAATCTTTTATCACTGATTAAAAATAACACATCAGTGGTTTTATTTATTAAGTTAAATTAAACATCCTATATTACAGAAAATTGACTCTTGTGAGCTTTAAGCCATGTTAGAATATTTTTACTTCATCAAAAACATACCCAGAGTTGTGTTTTGTTTCATTCACAAACAAAATCCTCATCTCCACAACTCAAAATGCTTTGTTCCACCTTGTGATGTCATGAAGCAGTAGTTTTCAAGTTAACAGCTTCCTTTTAACTTTTGTTCAGTAAAGATTGGCAATTCTATCCAAATGATTATAGTGAAAGGTATAAGGCAGGGGCATCAAACTCAAATTCACAAAGGGCCAAAATTAAAAACTGGAACTAAGTTGTGAGCCAAACTAAATATTTATTGAATAAATTTCAACAACATCTGCTTGTTTTCTCTTCTTTCGAGATATGTGATGTTAAATCTTTTCTTATTAAAATAAATGTCTAATAATAGTTTTGCTTAAAGACTGAATCCAGAACAAGCAGAATATAAAAAATAACTAAATTTTAAATAATGTTTCTATAGTCTATCTGTAGCCGGCGGGCAGCTCTAATACATATTTGATATGATCTCATGGGTCAAATATAATTCTATTGCAGGTCATATTTGACCCCTGAGCCTGAGTTTGACATGTCTGGTGTATGGAGTTTAAAAACACAGTGGAGCACTTCCTGCATTACCACATGACATCACAAGGTGGAACAGAGTGTTTCCTGTTTGAGAGAAGAACACAGGGTTTATGTGTTAAACATGTGTGAATGAAACAAAACACACCTCCAGGTCTGTTTGTGATGAGGAAACTACATTGTAACACAGATCAGAAAATAGCATAATAATACAGCATGTGCCTTTTAAAGTTACTGTACCTGATCTTTACTTAAAGCATGAAAAGTGAATTTCTTCATTTTAAATGGTTTGCAGCAGTGCCATTATTCCTCACTCAGTACATTATATTTATTCACCATGGTAAGTTTATAAGTGCTTTTCACAACTTTCAGAGGCCAGAGTGGAGTTTTGTAGTAACAATATCTACCTAAGTTAAAATGACTTAAATTAAGAACATTTTACTTTAATTGAGTAGATTCAACTTGACAAAGAAAATGATCTGCCAGTAGATTAAGTGTGTTTTTCCTAATTCAAGCAACATTCGATTTTGTTTCTTATTTTAAGTGCAAAGAGTTCTTGTTTTTCTTATTTTAAGTGTAGCAAGATGTATTTTCATATTTTAAGTACAAAAGGTCTTCGCTCCACTGGCAGATAATTTTACTCGTCAAGTGAAATTTACTCAAAACACGATAAAACTTTCTTAATTCAAGTCATCTTAACTTGACTACATTTTGTTTTTTGCAGCTTAATCAATTAACATGTCAACAGCGCACTTTCTGATTCTTTCTCTTTCTCATAAAACACTTTCACACTTGTCTTATTTTGACCCCTAGAACAGCTTTTACTAAGCAAATCATCTACATAGAAAGAACATCACACATGAACGTTTGAAGACATCTTGGAAGTTTCTGACCAAAGATAATTTTTTTCATTTACTAAAACATAAAACTTTACTAATTAGGATCAAAACCTGCCTAATCTGTGTAACATCTTGTAATATCCATGTGTTAATCCTATTACCAGTTACTTAAAAGCTTAAATACAGCATTGCAACGGACAAATTGGTATTTATTACAGATCTGGCAAAGTACCATGATGTTCACAGCAGGACCTTTACAGCACACCCCATAGTTCAAATGACCACATCTTACCCAGCATGCTTCATATTACCAAACCATTGTCAGATTAATATGCCTCCACTTAAGCCAATGAAGTAAAAAATTCATCAGAAATTCTTCAACGGTTAAATTAGTATTTTTTTTTTTTTTCCTAAATGTCCTTTTAACTTACGATTAAGATGTCCCCCTCAAAGATGCAAATGAATCTTTGTAAAGTGGACATTTGGCGTCACGGGGGGCCCAGTAGGGTGTAGCCAGCCAAGTCCCTACGGCTAATCAGAATTTCAAATGATCTCGGCGCGTTCACACTTAATGAATTTAAACTGTGTTGCGGAGCCCGTGCACTGGTCTGGTCCTGACAGCGAAGTGGAGTCTGAGGCGGCGATAAGGAGACCAGACGTGTAGAGTTAAGCAGATAAGATTTGTGTTATTAAACAGTTAGTCCGCTCTGATGTTAAGTGTGTGTCTCTATGGTTGGTTAATGTGATCTGGTGTGGTCAGTTACAGCAGATAAGGCGCTGTCTAATTGGGTTTAGTGAGAGATAAGTTAACTTGGGACTTATTTGATTCTTGCCATAATTCTCGCTGTAATGTAAATGTTTTTAAGAATGTACTCAAGTGAAATCTATTAATACATGCACACCAAATTAAAGTGAAGTTCAGACTGGATCGATCCCTATTTGAGTCATAATGTAGACTTGGTTTTGATTTTCTAGTCCAGGCTTAGTCCCAGATTTAGTCCCAATTTGGTGCCTATTTTGATTGATGATTGTGAAGTGTCAAATCAGTGGCTTTGTTGTCTCATAGGGAACGTGGTTGCATGAGTTGGTGCGCAATAGACTGCACTTTTAAATTATAATCAAATGATAATACCAATGTGTTTGTTTTAGATGTGTTTACAAGTCTCACTGTTTTTTTTTTATTTTTTTAGCTGCCTCAATTGACCACACCAACCACCTCCACACACTCCTGAAGTGTCTTGCCCAATGACACCAGCAGTATACACTAAATGGTCACATTTTTCTATAGCGCTTTTCCACCTTCAAAGCATTCAAAGCGCTTTACAACAAGGAACCACTCACCCATTCACACACCAGTGTACGCAGACACTGTGGGCAAGGGGGGTTACGTGTCTTGCCCAAGGACACAACGACAGCATTCATCTGTGGGAGCTGGAATCACACCAGCCAACCTGTGGGTCAGTGGATCTGGCCGCTCAACCTGTGATGTTTTTATGTCAAGAGCTGGAATCAAACCGCCAACCTTCAGATCAGTGGGGGAATTCTCTACCAACTGAGCTGCTGCTGCCCACTACTCAGATCTAGGTTCAAACCACCATTTTTGATTTTATAAAAAGCAATTTTTTTCTATTATAATGTTTCCCCCTGTAGTGTCTAAATTGTCACAGTATAGGTAAAAAGCTACATACTACTACACTTGACCAAAGTGATTATACAGTTAATTCATACAAATAGTTTATTGACAGGGTAGCTGCGGGATCTTAAACACTTAAAAAGGTCTTAAATTTCATGTTCCTAAATTAAGGGTTAAGGGTTAAAAAGTTGTCCAAGTTAAACTATGTTGTCCAAGTCTTATTTTTTCCTAAATTTCATTAGCTTTTTTTTTATTTTTTTGTAAACTCAACCGGGCTGCAGAACAATGTTAAATGGAGGGAGGAAAAAAAACAACAACAACGTGAAATCACATAATGCGAATGAACATCTAATTTGGCGTATGCGCAGAAAATACTTTGGTTTTTGGCGCTGACAGCAATGAGTAAACAATCGGTAGAGTGGAGGAAGACGTTGGATATATCATGGGGAAGTGTCGGTTTAATTCACAGTGGCTCTAGATACAGTATGGTAGTTGGTTGGTCATTAGTAGAATTGGATCAGGTCTTTTTCGCCCGCATAATGGGTGCAATGTTAGTCTTAATTTTCATTTAAGTTGTCTTAAAAAGGTCTTAAATTTGGGATAGTCAAATCTGAGGATACCTTGTAAGAACAGGTCAAGCTTACTTAAGGGGTTAGGGTTTGGAGTTAGGGTTAGCATTTACTAAGATAAAATCATTCTTAATCAACTATTTTTTCATCACATTATTAAGGCTATTAAAAGTGTAGTTATTTTAAAATGTGTATATTAATAAAATAAAAAACTATAAATAAATAAAATCCCACTGCATGACTCAGTCCCACTGCTCCAAAACCCGTTTGTCTCTTTTTTGTGTGGAGGTAATTAATGCTATGTGTCCACCATTGTTCCTGGCTGTTATAATGAATGCGTTAGTGTAGTGTCAGGGCGTCCACTGTGACAAATAGGTGGGAGGACGGATATAAAAACATACATGCAGACTGCCGACGGGTTAGATTCTGAATTAATTGAATGAAAATGAGTTCTGCTGTAATGGGCTCTGACAGTGAGGGTGGCCGCTCTGATGCTGCTGACTGATGGCTGATGCAAGCTCGGCCTTATATGATGCATTTTTTTGTGTTGTGTTTTAAAATCGAGTGTGTGCGTTCATTAAAAATAAACACATCAAGTGTGAAATCAAGAATTAATTAGTGCAGATTAATGATGGATGGGTAATGGGTAATGATTTTGTTGAGGTGTGGTGTAGCAGGATGGGCTGGTTAGGTACAAATATTATTTAAAGACCCTGTAAATATGTTTTGTGTTTATAGTAAAGTGCAAGGTGATAATAAAGCATGAACAAAGACTTAATTAATAATGAACATATAGGTTGTTAAAGCCATAGGAGAGGAAAATTAAATAAAAGCAGTTCTGTTTTTTTTTTTTTGACTTATTGATCTTTATGAAGAATGTTCCACAGTAAGCTTTTAAATTTGTATACAGTCCTCGCTCACTATATCACGGTTCACTTTTCACTGTCTCGCTGTTTCACAGATTTTTTTAGTCAAATTTTGCATGTTTTTTTTTGTTTGTTTTTTGTTGTTGTTTTTTTTACAGCATATGAACGTGTTTTGCATATTATGGGCAGGTAGTAATTACACACGGGTGGGTCTGGACTAAACCAGGTCTAAACCAGGACTAATCTTGGACTTAAGAGAGAGAACGCCGAGCAGTTTGTCCAAAGTCTTATCTCCGTGAGGAGCAGAGCTCTGCATGGGTCCTTTCTCCTGTGGTCACCTCCGAGCCCGTCCCGACAGTGAGCTGTTTCAATTCTGGTTTAGTCCTGGTTTAATCCTCGTTTAGTCCTGGTTTACTCCTGTTTTAGTCCTAGTTCAGTCCTGGTTTAGTCCTCCTCTTCAGTTCTGGAATCAGTCCTGGGTTAGTCCTGGTTTAGTCCTGGTTTAGTCCTGTTTTAGTCCTCGTTCTGTCCTGGTTTAGTCCTCCTCTTTAGTCCTGGAATCAGTCCTAGGTTAGTCCTGGGTTAGTCCTGGTTTAGTCTTGGTTCAGTCCGTGACATATGCAGCGCAAAAGTTTGATATAATCGGGTTAACAGGCGGGTGCAGCGTTGTTGTGCTGTACTGCGCGGGTGCGGGTCTCCAAAAATGGACCCGTGCAGGACTCTGCGCTGTAGGATCCATTATGGAATAAATTCATCTTCGGTTCATTACATAAAGAAGGAGGAAAAATAACATCAAGACGACAGAAGCCATAAGTTTTAAGAAGGAAGTAAAAAGGTCTGTAACTGTCCTGTGTGAGAAAAGTGTATACAGTGTGTGGTGAGGGGTTTTACAGCCTTAAAACAGATAAAATAATTGTAAAATATAAACTTGACTACTTTGTGGATTTCACCTATCGCAAGTTATTTTTCGAATGTAACCGCCGCGATAAACGAGGGAACACTGTATTTGTAGAATCGTGTAGGTGAAGTCTGCCACCTCCACAAAGTTTCATAGGCCTACTGTCTCTATAATAATTATTCAAGCTTAATGAAGGAAGTCTTTGAGTTAGCTTCAGGTAGTTACTAAGACTGAATCATTATTAATAAACCAATTTTATTCATTCTGCATTCAGGTTAATTAATGTTTAGTTATGGCACTGAAGTCCACTACGCAGACTGGATGTACTTGTAAATCTATGTAAATGTAAATTGATTCTGAAGGATTGTATGGTTGGTTGGTACACAGCAAAGAGGTTTCTTCAGAGATTTTGGTGCACTTTTCTTTATGGAAATTTCCAAAATTTTGGAGGAAAACATGATTGAAAGACTCTGAAATCCAGTTGACTCCTGCGTGGTTTCGTCACTTGTATTCTAAAATGTATATTCTACAGCAGAATTGTTAACAGCTTACAGTATATATCTCACTCAGTGCTGTTTTTTTCCCCCTAAATCTTCAACAGAGACCAGAATTGGAGACTCTAGATGCCCTGTACAGACTCTGGCTATTCTGCTTATTTACAGACTGGTGTAGACTGTGTAAAGGCTGGCGTCACGCATGGTAAGATATTTGGGGTCATTGTTGTTGTGTAAAAGTGGTGTGGCATCTCAGGATTCACAGGTGTCAATGGGAATTAAACACAACGTGGAGATTAGTTCTTTCTGAAATAACCCAGTTGCCATGGATGTTAAGAAGCAGACCGTACTGAAGCAGCTGTGAGAGCTGAATGAAATTAGTGACATTTTGTTTGTTTTTCTTTGTAAAGATGAATTACCAGACTTTTCTCTTATAAATTTCTACATCTTATTTTTTTCTCTGATAAAGTGTAATTGTACAAGCAGAAATTTGTGACAAAAATCAGATCACTGCATACTAGGAGTGTAACGATATCCAAGTCTCACGGTACGATATTGTCATGGTACGAAACTCACAGTACGATATTTATTGCGATATCGTGGGAAAGCTCACGATATGGTGGGGAGGCTCACGATTACGATTACAAAAACTGTGAATATGCTGCTTTTTCCTCTTAAAATTACTAAAAAGACTTAATCAAAAGACCTAAGATTTAAAAGTGCTTAGAACTGTTATTTCTTCTTGTAGTCTACACTGAAATGGAGCAAAGGATCATGGTCTATGTAGTTCTCTGTCTTTTTTTTATCTATTGCTGCACCATAACTCTTAATTTAAGCAAAGAGACTTGTAATTTGATATATTGTGATGGTCCATGATATTATTTTGAGAATTTTGACGATACGATATCACGATATTTCAGTTATTGTTACATCCCTACTGAATACTGTCTTCATATACATCATTTTAGCTCTCGTAAACTTATAAAAAAGAGCTGTGGAAGTCTGCAGATGACTCTGGATGAAAGCTGACATGAACCCTCATACTCCACAGCAAAAAGGTTCTGGGTTCGATTCCCAGGTCGCCCAGACCTTTCTGTACAGACTTTGCATTTTTCTCTCTGTGTTTGGGTCAGTTTCCTTCAAGGACTCCCTGTTTCCCCCCATCAACCCAACACATGCACCATAAGTACAAGCCTAGTAAGAAGATCACAGAGATGGATCTAAGGCTGTGCAATTAATAGAATTTTGATCGCAATTTTGATTTGTGTGTCAAACAATCTCCAAACTCATAATCAAGTTGAAAGAATAAAGCTTAAGAAAGTATAATTTGGGATATATTTTATAGAAATAAGTATATTTACTTAATTTTTTTTCAATGTGGAGATTGTAGAACAGCTAGATATATAGTTTATTTTGGATACATTTATGTTTTTCTATGCCTTAGTTCATGTTTTATACAATATTTGTAGCCTATATTTATGTTCAATTTGAAAGTTTTGCATAAATTATCAATCTGTTTTGTTGTGTTTTTTTTTTTTTTTTGAGAGAGAAATGCTGAATAAATGCGTCGTGTAACAAACAAATAATCTTTAGAATAATCGTGATTTCAATATTGACCAAAATAATCGTGTTCATGTTTTTTCCATAATCCATCAGTCCTAGATGGGTCCCTGGCCGCAGCACTGCATGGCCCACTGCTCCTGATGAGATGTCCCAGTGGCATTGAAGGATGGGTCAAATGCAGAAAACTAAATTCCCTATGGGGACAATAAGTGCACTGAAGTGTACCTAACAAACCTTTAGCAAACAAACAACTAAATATTCTCTGAGAAGTGTGACAACAACGATCACATGGTGTGCCCGGAGTATCCAAAACACTCCTGTGTACTTTGTCATCTGCCCTGTGCTTGAGCCTTATATCACTGCTAACATCACCCCCCTCCGCCCCCTCCCCCTGACACGGCGTAATGCTGATCAGATAGCCCAGCGGAGCCGGTGCCACGCGTGTCACAACCACCTCCCCGATCATGTCAGAGGCGTGCTGGGCCCAGAGCCAGCCTCCACAGCCCCTCTCTCTGGATCTGCTCTGCCCGGGCGCGTGACATTTCCCCAGCAGGACGGTGGAGGTGGTGGATGGTGGACGGAGGTGACAGGCCGGGCTCACGCTCCTCTCCTGGGCCCAGTGTCAGTGCACCGACATGGGGCACAGGTGCTGCCAGGGCCCCTTAGCTTAACACCGCCTCCCATCGAGTCGCAAACAACCCCAGCAGGAGAGCGCGAGCTGATAGCGAGCGCATTAAAAGTCTAATGAACAACACGGGTCTGGCGGTGAGGGAAGTTGAAATCTCAGGGTTGTATTTGATCATTTTTATCAAGCGGCGTATAGTCTCTGTTAGCATCAGCGTGGACAAATTCATCATTTTTAATTAGCGCTAGCATAACAACAGTCAACAACAAGTGGGAGGGAGGTGCTGATGATGGGGCGATACACACGGAAACATGTTTGGGTTCACGGAGAGTTCTTTGGTGTGAATTTTGAGAAATGTGTCATGTTCATGTTTGGTTGTAAACTAAAAAAGCACTTTTTTTCTGTTTTTGTCAAAGGGTACAACAAAGCTGCCATCTCATGGTCTTTTCACCTGTCTTTAAAAGTCATTTCATATATTAGCACTGAAATAACTAACTTAATTATCCTTAATAAAGCATGAAGAGATGAGAAGAGAGTCTTTATTTCATTTTACAGTATAACAAGATTCAGAGCTGCTCTGTCAAAGTGCAAAAAAAACAAACAAATTAACAAAGACAATTAATAAAGGCATGTTCATAGTGCATAAATGATTCAGGGTTAGGAACTAATTAATTTAAGGGTTTAGGTTATTAATTAGGGGAGTATTAATTAATTACGTACTAATACTGAATCATTCTTGTTTATCATGAAGTAAGTCTTTGTTCAGGCTTTATTAAGGCAAATTAAAGTCTAGTTAAGTGTTATAATATTGTTTGTTAATATCAAGTTAACAATGAGATTTTGAGAGAGAAAAGCTCTCCATTTTATTTTTACCATCACATTTAGTTATGAGAAATATGAAACTTTACACATATTATTTTTATTTACGTGTTAAGTAATATAATATAAGTAATATATAACGGCTTGTCAAACCCTGATGTTGTCAGATCTCAGAAGCTCAGAAGGTCTGGTCAGTATTTGGATGGGAGACACTGGGAAAATCAGGTGCCACAGGGGGAGCAGCAGTCGTAAAAACTGTCGTGTCCGTTAGGCAAGACACTTCACCCACATTGCCCAGTATGAAAGTGGTGTGTGTGTGAGTGACGGTGGTGGTTGGAGGGACCAGTGGCGCCAATTGGCATGGCAGCCATGCTTCCGTCAGTCTGCCCCAGGACAGCTGTGGCTACAATAGTATCTTACCATCACCAAGTGTGGAGAAAAAGAATAATGAATCTATAAATGCTCTGTAAAGCGTCTTTGTGACATGTGTGTGAAAAGCGCTATACAAATAAAGACTTACTTACTTACTTACTAATATAAGTATTTTTAGAAACTATTTGTTTGTTTGTGAGGGAAAAAAAGATTTTTGTTAAGGTTTTGTCTTGTTTTATGTCATTATGCAGTAAATTTAGGCAAGTTTACTAAGTGCAAGATTCACAGCGACTAAATGACTAACTGAAATAATAGAAAGTATTACTCAGAGACAACACTTACTTACTTATTGGTTGGATAATTACATACCCAAAGCAGTTAAATTTAAATAGGTTAAAGTAATATTGTCCCTTGTGCGTTCTAAACTTCCTCCTCACACTCCCTGTTGTGTTGACAGTCCAGACCGTGTGTGTGAAGCCTCTGTAAAGCATTGATTTATTGGTTGTGTGGCCGGACACTATTATCCCGCTGCTCTGGGGACGCTCCCGCCTCCCCAACAGGCCGGGTCCTGACACAGTCATGTCAGCTAAACTGTTTCACTCACAAGGTTGTCCCCTCTCCCCCTCCGTAGTCCTCCTCCCCACTTGTTACTGCACATATACTGTAATTGTACCCAGAGGAACTTGGGAGTCTATACGCTGAGTGTTTCTTGTCCTTTTGTGGCGCAGAGAGGAGGAGGTGGCTGCGCTTTGTTTTTCAAGGGAAACATTTTGATAAAGTGGAGCGCTGTTTATAATATATTTTCTCCAGAGCTTTGTTTTTCTCATATGGCAAGTCTAGCGCACTCAGTCTGCGAATCGTATATATGCTAACGAGAATCATTTTTCATGTGGTATCCAAAAGTCTGGTGCGAAATAAAGCCCTTGTGGATAATCAGAACAAAAACAGCATCTCCCCAAGTACTACGAAGTAAAAAAGAAAAAAAAAAGTTTGATGATGTCAAAGTCAGCAACATCCAGGCAAAGCAATACACAGAAAGATATTTTTAAAACGCACAACCAAAACAACAAAACCGTATTGTTTAAGTCTGTGAGCAGTTGGCGTGTCATTGCTTGTATATTGAGCGCAGTCATGTTTTAATAGTATTGGATGGTGGGTCCTAATGGCATAACAAAAATGCTCGGATTATTACACCAGTTTCTGTAAAGGTCATTTTCAGTATATAGGTCAAATTTGAGCCAAGGGAGGAATTTTGTTCTTCCAGTCTCATCTCCATAAAACCTTATACAGATAACCCAAATGTTTAATATTAACTTTTTCTTCACAAATATTCTAATTTATTTATTTTTTAATTATTACAAGTGCTAGTTTTCATCACCTGTCTATATAAAAATTAGGGCTAAAAAAAAGGGTTAACTAATTAAGTCATTAACGCCGACAATTATTTTAATGCTGTTAACGCAGTTTTTATTATTTATTTATTTATGTTTTTTTTTTTATTTCACAGTGGTGCCAGTGTCTGGGCTTTTTGTCAAGGACCTTAAGGGTCAGTTTGTATCATGAACAGAGAGGTTTCAATGTGGTTGATTCAAGGCCAATTTACGGTCCGACGTGCACCTCCGAAATTTTCTAACTACTGCAGACAGCAGGGGAAGCAACGCAGACGATAAGGGCTGTGATTGGTCCTCCCTGCCTCCCTCCCATTTCCTGTACTCTGCTTTCTTTTCTTTCAATATACATTGAGAAATAATGTCTTTAATGCAACTTTGCGCATATGTGTTTACGTTTTACAGAAACAAAACTTAAAACTGCATGGCTAATTTGCATAAACTAAGCACACAAAAAACAGCTCGCTCCTTGTGCACTGATGCGGTTCAGCTTCTGTCGGACTTAAAAAGGACACGACTCAGTGGAATATGAGTGTTCTGTCTGTGACAGAGGGATATTGTACTAATGGTGAGTCTGTTCTGTGCTTTTGTCACGTTAGAGATGGTTAATGTTAAACTTTTCAGAGATTATACGTCTGCAAGTCACACGCATAGATTATATATATGAATGGACAGATATCGTCGCCCCCTAGTGTTTTGGCGGTGAATTACTTTGCAGTGCACAGACCTCAACGCAGATCCATGAATCAAAAACGACAGCGACAAGGCAGTGTGCGTTGAGTCAACGCAGAACTATACTTCACCCTTTACAGTTCACACGTTTACATTACAAAACAAATACAGACAGACAGATGCAGACAGCACTCAGCAGTAAATATGTCTAAGCACTTTATTGTCCGATATTCAGGAGGGCACATTAGCATGCCAGTTGTTGGCTTCCCCATCACAGCAGAACTCCACTCCTCACTGTTGTAAAAACACTTGAATTTTTGGGATACTTGGAATTCAGGTAAGTGAGGAATAACTTTGGACCACTGCAAACCTTTAAAATTCACTAGTTGTGTTTTTCATGTTTTTAAAAACGTAAAAATCTAGTACAGCGCTGTGTCAGCTCCCTTCTCCTGCTTTTGTTTATTGAATCTGAGCCATTTATGTTTTATATTTAATTTTGTGCTTCCAGTCTCATCTCCTCATACAGATACAAAACCTTATACAGATAACCCAAATGTTTAATATTAACTTTTTCTACACAAATATTGTAATAATTTTTTATTTATTTATAATTTTTTATTGTAATGCCACTTGAAATGTGCCATCTCATTTTTTAGGGGAATACAATATTTGCAGTTTACATTTTTTTTTACCCCGGGGAAGACTCAGGACACACTGGAGGGACTATGTCTCTGGGCTGGCCTGGGAACACCCTGGGGTCCCCCTGGAGGAGCTGGAGGATGTGTCTGGGGTGAAGGAAGTCTGGGAGTCCCTGCTTAGACTGCTGTCCCCACGACCCGGCCCCGGATAAGCGGAAGAAAATGGATGGATGGATGGATTTTTTTACCTTTTCTTTTTTTACAAGTTTACATTACAAAACAAGTCCAGACAGACAGATACAGACAGCACTCAGCAGCAAATTTGTCTAAGGATTTTATTGTCCAATATTCAGGAGGGCACATTAGCATGATAGTTGTTGGCTTCACCATCACAGCAGAACCCCAAAACACTTCAACTTGTTACGGTGAATTGTTGGGATGCTTGGAATTCAATAACTTGCAAACCTTTAAAATTTACTAGTTAGGGTTAGGGTTAGTGTTTTTCATGTTTTTAAAACCGTAAAAATCTGGTACAGTGCTTTAATCACATCATGTCAGCTCCCTTCTCCAGCTTTTGTTTATTGAATCTGAGCCTTTTATGTTTAATATTTAATTTTGCTCCAGTTTAATCTGTAAAATAAGTTGTATTTTGTGCTTGGCTAAAGTTGTGCATTCAAATATATATGTAGTGTCTTCTTGGGAGAGCTCAAACTCTTCCACTTTAAAATCCTCTTCACTGTGATGCGCAGGCAGCAGAGAGAGGAGAGTGAAGAAGAGTGTGACTTCTATAAATGGCTCTCAGGGCTGTGGCGTGCGGCTGGTCGTGTGCTGGGTGAAGGTGTGGGGGTGTGTGGAGTGGGGAGGATGGGGGGGGGGGGGTGCTCTGGCTGACCATTAGTGCGCTCAAGTGCACTACATTCTATGGCCTGTCAACTCCTCTCCTAATGTGCAAGGAAATAACTCTATTATTTCGCAGAACTCTCTCGCCAGCCAGTCCGTCGTAAGTCACAGTACAAACTTGCCACATTTTTATCCATACGGCGCGATCACTGCAGAAGAGGAAGTGATCAAGCAGTGGAAGAAGGCACCAGGCAGGTTCATAACACAATCATAAGGAGTATAGGGTTGGAGCTAAAAACACATTTCAATTATGTTAGAGCTAGGAAATGGCATTAAGCTGTAGAGAGCCATCACAGTGACTCAATGGGCAATCTTCTATTTTTACGAACTTGGACACATGGACAAGAAATTGGGCCTATAGTCTGGATGTTTACAAGTCAATACTCCAAGAATACTGCTGGTTTCAAAGAGGCTGGTCAAGACAAAAGTAAAAGTATTCAAATTATTCAAGACCTATAACATCACTATAACATACTTAGGTAAACACTTGTAAGGATGTAGGGTTGTCAAAAGTATCGAAAATCAGATACTAATCAGTCCTAAAACTAGTATCAAACCTAGATACTCATTTCAGCTAGTATCAATAATTAAACCAGTCACATTGACAGGACAGAAATGAATCTTTCCTGAATAGATTTGAAATGATCTTGAGCTCTATCAGAAGAAGAATAATGGAGTGTATACTGTATAGTAGGGGTGTAACAATAACCAAAATATCATGATACCGTACCGTCAAAAGTCTCTTAATAATATCGTGGACCATCACAATATATTGAATCATAAGTTTCTTTGCTTAAATTCATTGTTATGGTGCAGCAACAGTTAAAAAAAAACAGAGGGAACTACATTGACCATGATCCTTTGCTCCGTTTTGGCGCAAACTGCATGAAGAAATAGCAGTTATAAGTACTTTTAAATCTTAGTTCTTTGAATTGTCAAGGCAGTTTAAAAGGAAAAAGCATATTCACAATTTTGTTAGCCTGCACAAAATATCGCAATAAATACCGTACCATAAGATGTATATTGTGAAAATATTGTACCGTGAGATTTAGATATCGTTTCATCGCTATTGTGTAGTATATGGAGCCTATAATAATAATAATGCATCAGACTTATGTAGGAGGAGCTGGAGGACGTGTCTGGGGTGAAGGAAGTCTGGGAGTCCCTGCTTAGACTGCTGCCCCTGGCCCCGGATAAGCGGAAGAAAATGGATGGATGGATGGATACAGCGCTTTTTGGACACTCAAAGACATTTTACAAACAAATAAAAGTGACACTGAGAAAACTGGGGAATCATGGGGGGGATGCCAGTTTGAACAGGTGAGTTTTTAGTAGTGATTTGAAGTCTGAGTTCCTGATGGATTGTGGGAGTGAGTTTCAGAGGGAGGGGGCAGCAAAGGCAAAGGCTTGGTCCCCCCAAGGTCTGGTGCTTTGTCCTATCTGGATGACTGAGAGATTACACGGATATAAGGCCATGTAGTAACATAAAAGAAACTACTACAATTTAAGGTTGAAAATTACATTCTAATGTCTAAACAAAGAGTGTTTTTAATCATCATTGTGGTATTGAAAGTGGTATTGAGTATCAGTCTATTCCTTAGTACTGAAGTAGCGTTTTAGTATCATAACAGCAAGGATGTTAGTTTGGTGAAACAATCTTTTATAAGTGGCTATCTAACTTTTGTTTTCTTTTTTAGTGTTTACATTTGCAGTGATAGAAAGAGTACTGTAAATATGAACTCAAGTACAGATACCTGGATTAAAGTTCTTAAGTAAAAGTAAAGTAGTAGTAGGTCATTTTTGACGCAATTCTGGCTGCATTTGCTTTATCTCTCTCTACCAAAAAAGTACAATTACCCAAAATATCTTTTCAATTTTAGCAGTAAGTATTTCAATTTATTTACATTATTTACATACAAAATAATAAATTCCATCATTAATATTACGTATGACATACAGTATATTTCAGATCAGCAACATAGTTTAAAAATAAAAACTCAAAGCTTCAATGGCAAAAGTAGTTTTCCTTTGCATTACTCACATATTTACATTGTCTTATTTACATCACTGTTTGGACTCTTAAAGCGACAATCCCACTCGTGACATTTATATTTGATCAAAGAGCGATTAGGGCAGTCAGTGAAAAGAAACACCGCAATTCTCCTCACGTCACGCACATCTTCACCGACCATCATTTTCTTTAAGTAATGCGAGTGCGCGCCGTTAACAAATGAGCCCCCCCCTACGGAGCATGTAACAGAACGCCACCGTCCCTTTAAGAGCCTCGAAGGTGTCACCCAAGGGTTAACCCCAGTCTGAGTGCTGGCCCCTCCCACCCCGGATACCCATCACCCCCTGCTCCAACACAAACAGCATTATTTATGCCTGGCAAAACACCTCCTCCTTTAATTACTCCGACTTGGGGGGCCGCTCCCTTATACCACCCACCAGCAGCTATTAAGCTCAGCCGAAAAGATGGCTATTTGATATCAGCCGGGCCTGGGAGGGAGAAAAAAGTGTTTAAAATAAATACATACAAGATGAGTCATTTACATAGAACCATGGTAGATTGTAATAATAGTATGGCCGTTTAGGGTCTTATGCAGTTTTACGGTATTAAAATAAGGCACATACAAGATATTAACCTTCAAGCAATTTTTACGCTTTGTTCATCAAAGCAGCAAAATTTCATCATCATTATAATAAGAACCCCACTGTGACGTATGAAGTAATGTATATTTTTATTCTCTGTTTCTGCATTTGGTGCTTTAATACATTAAAGGTCCTGTGTTACTCAGAATGTACTTATGTGAGCTTTAAACCATGTTAGAATCTTGCTACTGCATCAAAACATACCCGGAGCTGTGTTTTGTTTCATGCACACATGTTTGAGTAATCCTTTATTATTAGTCTGTCTACATCTTCAAAGCTTAAAATGCTCTGTCCCACCTTGTGATGTCATGAAGAGGTCATTTTCAAGTTAAAGATCCTTTTACCTTTAGTTCAATAGAGATTGGCAATTCCAGAGCTGAAATGATCTAAATCAGGGGTGTCAAACTCAAATTCACAGACAGCCAAAATTAAAAACTGGGACTAAGATGTGGGCCAAACTAAATATTTATTGAAAATTTTTAACAACAGCTGCATGTTTTCTCCTCTTTTGAGATATGTCATGTTAAAACTTTTCTTATAAATGTTTAATAATAGTTTTTGCTTAAACATTGAAACCAGAACAAGCGTATTATAAAATAATAACATTTTAAATAAATAATGTCTCTATAGTCGATCTGTAGCCGGCGGGCGAGCTCTAATACATATTTGATATGATCTTGCGGGCCAAATACAATTATATTGTGGGCCAAATTTGGCCCCCGGGCCTGAATTTGACATATAAATGTTTCTATTGAAGGTGTATGAAGTTTAAAAACACAGTGGAGAAGTTCCTGTACACGACATCACAAAGTGGAACAGAATGTTTTCTGTTTGAGAGAAAAACACAACCTAATAAATATGCAGGTTTGTGTGTTAAACATGTGTGAATGAAACAAAACCAGACTTCAGGTCTGTTTGTGATGAGGAAGCAACACTGTAACATAAATCTCGGTTAGACGTACTTTGGAAATTTAGTCTGGGCGCTCCTTGGTTCGGAGAATAGCAAAAATTGTGAAGTGTCTTGCAAAAAAGCACAATGTACCGCAAATGAGAATCTGTCTGCCACCCCTCCGGTTGGTGGAGGGACACTTAATCCAGTGCATTACCGGAGCCCCTGACCAAAACAGAACAGTGAATAAATATTTCACCACAGGCTCCGAAAGGTCAGCTCGGGACTGCAGCCAATTCATCTTGTACAAATGAAAAACCTGTTTATTTCACTTTTGTGCCAAATTTATATGAACATGTATTAGTGAGACCCATAACACAGCCATTGGATGCAGCTATAAAAAAGGCAAATTATTGAAATAGACGGGGCATGGATTGGACAACATTATATTCTAGAAAAAAAATACATAAATAAGAAAGAAAGAAAAGCACCATGAACTGGGACAAAAGAACCTCCACTTTGCCACACACAGATTTTTAACAGATGTACATTTTAAGCTTGACGAAATTTTTCTCTAAAGTAGTGTTACCAGTAAATCAATAAATTCTCCAGTTGTGGTGGGCAGAGTAGCCAGAAATTGTACGCAAAATAATATTACTCAAGTAGAGGCACAAAGTAGTGCAAGAAAAAATTACTCGAGTAAGAGGACAGAAGTATTTGGGGAAAATGATAATGTAATTGTAAGAGTTACTGTCAGGACATAGCATATTTTTTAAATATGAAAATGTAATTAGAAGGACAAAATATGAATAAATAATGCACAAAATATTAGATTTTAAAAAGATATAGCCCAAAGTTAGAAAAACTAAATTATATCTGAAGGAGCAGTACAAGAAAAAGACAAAAATGTCAGAAAATGTTCATAAAGCTTTTGTCACTTATGGACTTACTCACAATGGGAACAAAAACAACAAAAATGTTTACTCTAATAAGAGTACTGCTACACTGTAAAATACATTACTCAAGTAGGAGTAAAAGTATGCAGTCTGAAAACTACTCCAGGAGGTACAATTTCTTTTAAAATACCACCCACCTCTACAGTGTTCCAAATTAACTTCATGATTTTTCTCAATGCTTTTTTCTTCCTCTCCATAACTGCTATTAAACCCTCCCTAAAAGCTCACTATTTAATATAATCAAGCCCAGGAAAGCAGAAAAAAGCTGTTTAAAATAAATAAATAAGTGCGGCGGAGTCATTTACATTGGCGCGGCGGATGATATTTATACTGCTCAGGTCTGGTCGTCCCTGAAGGGGCTTGTCTTATTACCTCGGTCCCGCCCCGGGCCCCTAGCGCGGAGAGCAGAGGAGCCAGGCAGGTGATTAATTCAGTTAACACCCAAGGAACCGACGCCGTACCACTGCACGGATATCTGCTGGGCCTTTTGTGCATTTTCTCTGCTCTTTCCGTACGCTGGTTTTATTGTTTCCTATTATGGCTTGTTTACTTGTGATTAAGTGATAATGTGGAGTGGATTGGAGTGGGGATTTACCTGAAAATGGTGGTGGTTTTTATGCGTTTGGGAGCGGCTCTCGTAGGGGCAGTTGGAGATGATAAGCTCAAAGATACGCGTGCTTTGGAGAGCCGGGATCAAAGTAGGCAGAGTTTAAAGGCGAGCGAGGCGTTCCTATCGCACACGAGGCAGATTCAGCAGCATCCAAATGTATAGAGAGACAGAGACAGAGAGACAGGGACAGAGACAGGGACAGAGACAGGGGCAGAGAGGCAGGGACAGAGAGGCTGAGACACGAGGCAGGAGAGGAAGACCTGACTAAAGACTTGGAGTGCAACGTTAGATATGATGATGATACAGACCACAGATTAATGTTAATAAATAATTTTGTTCATTTGAAAATTACTCACAGAAAGTTGTTATAGACAGAGTAAAACATTTGTATTTGATTGCGATTGATATTATTATATAAAATTGTGACAAACTGAGCTTTTTTACTCTTTAAATCACGTTTCACATTTGAATAATTATGATTATTAAAACAGACAAATTGAAATTCAAACAGTGAATTATTATTCTGAATACTGAATACTAATTTTATGTAAATGTGTGTCTCTTTCATTTGTTGGTATTCAGAAAACAGTTAAAACTATTGTATTACTTTCGGTATTTGATCACACAGATTAGGCTTCAAATTGTACAACACAAGAAAACAAAATATTTTCTACACATTTGTTACACTACAATATAATGCAACACAACATGAAAGTATCAGAATATAGTACTCTGATTGGACCATGTAACGGAATATACAAAATACATTTTCTTATTATTCAGTATTCAGTATTATGTAAGTAAATGCATTTTTGTAGTATTCTTTCCAGCACAAATGCAGTAATAGCATCACGTATATTGTTTGTCATTGTTGTGTTTTTGTATCCTTCGGGACTAAAATATCTTCTAGTATGCCTGCACTCTGGTGACTTTGCATATGGCCTTGTAACGGAAAACCTAAAAAGCTAAAAAATTAAATCCTTACAGCTCAGTCAGTTCAAGTCATTTCTACGCAGAGTTTTATTCTCGATATAAAACTGAAGCGCGGTTCTCAAAATGAGATGTTAACGCAGTAAAAACCCAACTGCAGGTTAATGCGAGGAACATAAAAGATACTGCAATTACGAAATGTTCTAAAAGTGAAATATCTGCCATGAAAATTTACAAAAGACGGGTTACGTGTAATCTGTTATAAAAACGTGTTACAAAGTGCATCTGATGTTGTTTGCAAGAATCCCTATTTTAAAAAAGCTTGGGTTTAATTTAACACAAAGGCACCACCTATTTAGTTTATTAAAATCTTTGACAGACAATTTTTATTAACATTTCTAAATTTGTCTGCTTCTTATAATGTTATTGATAGCCACAACAAACCAATAGCATCATTTTTTTCCCTCTCACGTAGCTATAATGTTCAAATGTATATAAAACGTCTCACCCTGGAACACATCATTCTGTCTTCAGGCGGGATTTGAACCAGCAACCCTCCCGTTCCCAGGCTCGTACTTACGCCGCCCGCACTCAATTACCCACATTAACTGAGCTATACCGGGACCTCGCACCTTTTTGTCCACTGATAACAGAAAAACATAGATCACGACCGAGCTATCTTTAATTACGAGGTCCATGGGAACAAATGCACCACTATTTCCACCACCAAAATATTAATTACTTCTACATCTTGGTTGTAAAAAGCTGCCATAACCTCTGGACCTTCATTAGTCGAACCAGGAAAAACACTGTGTTCGTGTGGGTCCCTAATTACATCATCAAAACGAGACGGAGCCTTCAGCTGGCTTTTGTGTACCAGTTCCAAATCCTCTGTCTAATTAATGCTTTAGTCCCCCATCCACATGACATGGCAGTGATGGATCAGTATTTTCCCCCGCAATTTGTTATATTCTTTGCTATATAATTGGATCAGATTAATTATTATGATGAATGGATTCGAGCTGGTTTGGTGTGCAAACATTAATATAGTGGTTTTGGAGGAGACAATATTACACATTTAAAGGGCCTGTAGCCGATTTTTCTTTTTTCCCCGTGGATTACTAAATGTACAGTACGTCAGTGTTTCCCAAACTTTTTTTCTGGGGACCCATATTTTAAAGTCACAAACCTTCACGACCCAAGTCAATAGACATTATTCGTAAATCTCAAAATAAAGGTGGATTTGACCATTATTGAACATTAATGAGGATATTTTATTGCTGACGGAGTGATCAAGTTTTAAGTCAAGTTTTAAACTATGAAAAACAGTAATTGAACCAGCAATAAAAGGATCCATAAGTCGCGTATTTGGACTTTCAGTGTAGCCCATTTCTTTTTATTTTCAACATTCAACTGAACCAGCAATACTGGAACAAAATAGTCAATGAAATAATTACAAAAAGACTGGAAATTATCTAAAACATGTCTTAACATTTCAGCATTTCTAATGAGATAGGTGGAATTGTGCGTTTTTGTAGCTCGTTCCAGTCCGCGGTACAAGAGGAGAGCGCAACACAAAGATCAGACGCAGTATTCAGTCTGTTTCTGTGCTTTGTCTTCATTTTTGTGAGCACAGAAAATCCTGATTCACACATAACTGTAGTAGTGAAAGGAGTAAGCATAGCAACACTGACCCTGAGGACAGGATATTCACTCGTTCTCTTGTTGTCAGAACTGTATATTGCAGACCTGCATGTAGATCGTGACAAGGCGACCCAAAAGACATCTCTTGCAGCCCAATCTTTGAGAAACAATGCAGTATGTGTTGTCCCAGTACAGATATATTGCATAAGCAGCTCTTGAGGTGATAAGATGCACACTGTGGACTGTCTCTGTCTAATTATAAAGCGATTTATTGTCGGTAATCAGGATGTGTGCGGTTAGCATGCAAGTTGCCTGTCTGTATGTCTCTGAAAGTTGTGAAAAGCTGCTATAAACTCATCGCGGTGAATAATTAGGATGCTCAGAATGCACAAGGTAAGTGAGGAGTAACTTTAGACGACTGCAAATGGTTGAGTTTATCACGTTTTTGAGAGATTTGAAATCATGGGGCTGACCAAACAGTGTGGAAAGTTGGGGTTAGATTTTTTGGGGGACCTATTCATTAAAAAAGCAATAAAAACTGCTAAACTATAGAAATATTAATATTTTTTGTACATTAAATATGTATCAGTTGAATTAATTTAGAACCTAGTACAAAACACAGCCTAAAAAAATTAAATCAGAGTAGAAATATTAATGCTGAAAATGACAAATATATTGAATTATTAATCTTATTTTGGGCACTAAAAATGGAGGTGAAGAGTGGTCATTCAGTAGATGGCCCTTAAAACTCAACTCTAAATAAAGCAAATTAATCCCACATTTAAGTGAAACTATTGTGGTCAGGTTTCCATAAAATGTCAACTTCCAGAAAACACAAGGGAATAGTGCAAGTAATTTCATCCAAATTTGAATATTATTATCATGCACTAAATTCATATGCAATCGCGCAATTACCAGCATATAAACGCATAAATAAATGTTGTCCGGCGGCGTTGGATGGACACTAGTCAATTCCCTGTGCATGGGAATGTCTCATTAACAGGAGCTCAGCAGTTTGCATATGGCCGCCTCTGTGTCGGACTCACAGAATGGATTTGCGGTGTCACTCAGCCCCGCGCACGACTAATGAGGGTGTGCATGCTAGCAGCGTCCGAGCGCGCTAATTCTCCGCACCATCCATCCTCTCCCACCCCGCCAGCTCGTGCATCCCAGCCATGTGCGCCAGAAAGGGGAGGGGGCTACGGCTACGAGGACCCATCCCTCATTACCATCCAGTGTCTCAGGAGCTTTCTCTAATATTTTAATAAATAACATCAACCCCAACAAGAAATTAATGAATAGTATCATTAATAATGAGCCCGAGCGGTGTAGTGATAGGACAGATATTAAATTGAACCAGCGCGGGGAGATCTCCAGAGACCAGGGATTCTTCCAGCGGCAAACAAGGCCACTGAATGAGCAACCGTGCCAACAGCTTTTACAACAGGTTGAAAGTAATAAAGGAGGATTTTCCCTTGGATGGAGTTAAGCCCTCGGAAATCTGCTCATGTAGATGGCTATGAGAGGCACCGCCAAATGTGATCCTTAATTAAAGTTTAATCAAGATAATGCTGTTTGCGGGAGGAGCGGGTAACGGCGGAGGAGAGGTGTCCCGGTGGCTGGCTGCGCTCCTCTCTGACCTGTCTGCTTCATATCTCAGGTCGTGACCCCTTTTATCCACTTCTTTAACTGCCAGAGCCCACAGTGTGTTTGTTTTGTTGTTTTCAGGAGCAAAGCCTGGACTCAGCTTTACATTTGTCAGGATTTGGAGGAATCTTCCTAGTGTTTGTGTTGTGCTCTGTGGAGTGGTGGCTCCCTCATGGTATAACATACATGAGCCCTGGCGAAGGCAGAAACGCAGGTGTTTAAAACTGGTGCTACACTATCTTTGATTTTTAGAAGCAGTGTCATATTACAAGAGTCGTTCCATTGGTTTACTTTCATATATCATTTTTATATACATTTACATAGAGTTAAATTATAAAAAAAAAACAGGTCTCTCTGTTTTGGAAAAAATGTCAAAAATTATTATTTTTTTTTTTTTGCGATCATCTGCTGATATTATCAATGAAAATATCAGCATGGATGGAATATTAGTTTTTAGGGATGGACTGATATCGATTATTTATTTATTTTTTATTATTTTTAGCCGATATAGTATCCAATATTTGCCAATACTAATATTTAACTTTGAAAATCCATAGCAAGACCCACAAATTTATCTTCAGTTGAAATAAAGATCATAAATTCACATTTTAGTTTTGTAAATCTGGGAAAAATAAGTAATTTGTTATATGATATTGTAAATAGATGTGTGAAGAATCCCTCAGTCGTCCAGGTAGAGTCCATGACGAGGAGAAATTCAGTTTGTCGACTGGACAAAAGTTAGTTTGGTTGAAGACTTTTCACAACGTTAAGCTGCAGATGTTAAGCTGCTTCTTCAGTTCTGGTCAGAATGCTGGTGGACACTTCCTTATATCTGCAGGGAGGAGCTAACTACACTGAAACTAACACACCTACTTGTTTACAGTTTCTGTTTGTTAGTTAGGCCTATTGACCTGTGCAGGGTGTGGGGTCTCATTAGCATAAAAATTGTAAATAGAGTAAAATAATCGTTTCTTTTTCCATTTTTACTCATGAATATTGGTATCAATTACCGTTATCACCCAAAAACTGTATAATATTGGAACCAATACATCACCTGTCCATATTTTTGATTGCACTAAAACACATTTGACTTTTGAAAACATGACTATACGAAGAGTAAATTGCAAGCCTCTGATTATTTCTTTAATAGTGTGAAATTATTTTGTTATTATACTAAACTGGCCTAGTCCATAATATTCCTCGCAAGTAAAATGCAAAACCTATAGATGTAATCCTAATATAATGTTTGATGTACAAATAAAAACGATAAAACTTCCATTTTTAGTTAAAGTTAACCCTATGCATATTCTGTTGTTTTCCCTGTATACAGCGCAGCATAGACACCAATACATGACTAATGACATTTGTTTTGGCCCCTGAAAACGCTATCATTGCTAATAGAACAGTATTAATGCTTTTTATGGAAATGATTGAGTTTGTGAATTGCCGTACGTCTTAATCTAAACATAATGTATGGCACTTTTAGCTCTTTCATTCTGGTTTGGCTGTTGTGGATTTCTCATTGTAAAGGTAAAATACATTAATTTAGAGGGAGCAGATTTGGGTCACGTCGGCTTCATTTACATAATAGTATGCGTTGTGAAAGCAGGTAAACTGTACAAGTGCTTCCAGTTAATCATGTGTGAGTCCTTTATTACTGCAGACCCATTATAATGTATGTCTGTGGGACTCATTCACAGTGGGCTTCTGTGCGTAGTACTTGCTCCCATACTGCAGGTTAAGGATGTGATTATTTAGTCATTAGGGACAACACAGGTGAAGTAGTTCTAATGTAAAATAGCAGTAATGATTGTTAATTATGTTTAATTATATCAAACTTTAAAGAGCCCGTATTACGCCATTTTCTGAGCTTTGTTATAATGTTGTTTCCTCATCAAAAACAGACCTGGAGTTGTGTTTTGTTTCATTCACACGTTAACACACAAATCTTGGATGTTTAGGCTGAGTTCTTCTAACAGAAAACACTCCTTGTGATGTGATGTGGTAAGACAGGAAGTGCTCCACTGTGTTTTTAAACTCCATACATCTTCACTAGAATCATTTGGATTATTTCAGAGCTGGAATTGCCAATCTCTACTGAACTGAAAAGGTAAAACGAGCTTTTAACATGAAAAATACCACTACATCGCATCACAAGGCTGAACAGAGCATTTTGAGTTTTGGAGATGCAGACAGACTAATAATGCAGGATTACTCAAACATATATGACTGAAACAAAACACAACTCCAGGTTTGTTTTTGATGAGGTAACTACATTATAACATGGTCAAAGCTCACAAGAATCAATTTTGTGTAATATAGGACCTTTAAAGGTGTATTATGTAACTTTCCTGCTGGTGTCACGTAGAAACAGAGCGATGACCCAAAATGCAGGACTGCAGTTGAAGTTCTTTAATAACAATCAAAAAGACCCAAAAATCCAAAAATCTAAACTAAACTGCCATGGCAAGACACTGACAATGATAAAGACAATGGAGCAACGAAGGGTAGAGAACGCAGGGTATATAAGCACACAGATGCAGGTGAAACACATTAGGGCGGGGCAAACAATCAACAGACAGCAAGTAAAACTCAAAACTAGAAGCAGACAGGACAAATGTCAAAATAAAACAAAAGGGCACACAACACTACAGGAAAAAGATAAACCAAAATAAGCAAAAAACACAACTTTAAAATATGAACCATGACAGCTGGAAGGTCTTTAAGGAGATGCTAAACTATGTATATCTTGTATTTGTTCAATTTTAGATGTTTGTATTGCTAAAAAAAAAAAAAAAATGCATTCTTACTGGAAGTGGATGCACCTCGCCACAGATCCAACCTGAAACTTGAGCTGGTGGCTTTACCTGATAAGTCTGAAGTCTGATAAGTAAGGCCATACATTGGAAAAATTAAACAATTTCCCTTCTATCCCATAACCATCCTCAAGAAAAGTTATGTTAAAACACCCCATTAAATTCAATTTTATATATAAAAAAAAAATGCAGTTGGAAAAAAGGACACCAAAAAGACACATGGTGATAAACATCCATAGAGATACAGTAGCAAAAACAACCCATAAAAGTTAACCAAAATCTCCTTTGGTTTATCATTAGACTTAAAAATGTATGTGATATAAATAAATGTGTTAGTGTGGATGGGTTTGTCAATAACTTCACACAATATGTTGAATACACAAAAGGTTTCATAATGATGTGAAGTGGAACAATAAATATCTGGTGTATATGTAGCGTAATTAAATAAGTCCATACATTTGTCCATCCGTCCATCCATTTTCTTCTGCCAGGAGACATCCGGAACAGACTCCCGAGCCACCTCAGCTGGCTCCTCTCGACAGGGAGGAGCAGCGGCTCTACTCCGAGCTCTTCCGGTGTGACTGAGCTCCTCAGCCTACCTCTAAGGGAGCGCCCTGCCACCCTGCGAAGCAAACTCATTTCGAACACTTTGTATCCATGATCTCGTCCTTTTGGTCATTACCCAGAGCTCATGACCATAGGTAGGTATGGTCATGAGCCATACATTTGTCAAAGTACTTAAATACAATATCACGTAACTTAAAATACACCTATAGAGGGATGCGTAGTGCAGGAAAGATGCTCTACTGCGCATGTCTCCTGCACGACGCACTTACCTGTATTTAACACATATGGGTTATTAAGATGTATCTCACTCACTAATGTTCATTTTGCATCATAACTGCGCTCGCATCCACTGTGCTGATAAACAAATAATCCGTCTATAACAAAAGTGCTGTTCAAATTTCCGACCATAACTTTTGCACCATATGTCTCTTGCACCTCCGCTATCTGCAGTCCCTCCTGTGTGAGCACTGCAGCACTTTGTTCATAATAAAAAGTGGATTATGTGAATCATGGGACTCACGTAAGACCAGCTGTCACACACAAACAGACCAGGCTGGCCTTTTGCTAAGAACACGTGTTTAGACAGTGCTCATTAACAGGCTATGATCAAAATACAAACATCTCAGTGCTGTAGGAGTGATTGGTGAGGTTCGATCGTCTGAAAGTTACTTGTTCTGACAAAGCGATTTTTTTCTTGAAGTTTTGGAAAGTTTCTGACACCAAGAGCTATCAACATTTCACCACCAGAGATAACTGTTAAATGTTTACAAAATTTTACAATTGTGTTTCCAAAAATAAACGTTGAGAAAGTTTCTTTGCAAACTCTATCAAACTTAAATGAATGGCAAGGGTTTCAACTGACAGATAATATTTTTAAACCTTTCTGGCAAGTAAAGTTATCAAAAAGTCAACTAGTATGATTGACTCAAATCCTACCTTGATTCATCAGCATGTTTCACTTTGTAAAAACTGTCTGACCTCGCAGCATTAGGATTTGTTCGCTCAAAGGTAGGCAGGTACTTTTTTTCATTTAACCAATCGCTGCTATTTGATCCTGACGTCTGTAATGTGCCGCCAACAGGCCTAACTCGTATATTAAGCTTTTCCCAAATCTTGTCGAAGAAGGTCAATAACGTCTTTCCACTTGATAAAATTCACCAAACATTCTCTTTGTTACGGCCTTAAATCCTCGATCTCGGTCATTGCCAACACAGAATCTATGGCTCTTCGCTGATTGGCTGGTGCCCGAACTTGCACTTCCAGGGTTTTTGCGAACCGTCTAGTGTAGAGGTGTCAAACTCAAATTCACAGAGGGCCAAAATTAAAAACTGGGACTAAGTCGTGGGCCAAATTAAATATTTATAGAACGATTTTAACAACATCTGCATGTTTTCTCTTCTTTCAAGATATGTCATGTTAAACCTTTTCTTATTAAAATAAATGTTTAATAATAGTTTTGCTTAAACACTGAATCCAGAACAAGCATAATATAAACTAATAACAAAATTTTAAATAAATAATGTCTCTATAGCCTATCTGTAGCCGGCGGGCAGCTCTAATATATATTTGATATGATCTCACGGGCCAAATATAATTATATCGCTGGCCAAATTTGGACCCCGGGCCTGAGTTTGACATGTCTGGTCTAGTGTATTCTGATTCCTGACCTAGTCGCTGGAGAAAATTGGGGAGTGACAGGAACCAACTTACGTTTCAGAATCATGGAAAGTTATGAAATTTAGTACAGCTATATGACTATGAATATATAAATAGTCATTATGTAAATTCTCAGGTCAGTCAACTGCTGGATCCTGATTATTTTGCTATTTTGTTTGTTAAAAAAAAGTCCTATTCCACCAGGCCAAGTTACATGTCAGATCTGTGGAGAGACAAGCCTTGTAGTTACTGTAGTTATAATTGAACATATAAACACATCCAACAGTAAGATACAGCATCTACAGAAAGTTGGATTAGTAGTGGATGCATTAAAATCTCCATGGCTACTTGAGCGTCACAGTGCACATACCTGAAGAATGAGCATTAGCTGGTGACTGATTATAGCGCCACCTCTGCTTGTGGCCGTGCGCACTAAAAGCCCAGCTCAGCAGAACAGAGGCTTTCTGGTCTACGCGGTGCTGGGCCTATGAATAATTACAGCCATGACTTCTGAGGTGCTGCTCTATCATCTACATAAGGAGAAAAGGAGCGAAGATTGATGGCATTTTCTACAGTAGGGGGAAAATCATATTCAAGAATCATAAGTAGTTGGGTAGTTTTAGTTGAGTGGATTGCAATGGAACTTAGACTTAGACAGACTTTATTGATCCACATGGGAAATTATTTGGACACAGTAAGTCTCATATCACAGTATTTTATCATAACAAAGAATATAAATGGTAATAATTTCAAAGTAAATTGCAAAAATATCAAAAGACTGGTGTCAAATAAGGTATAATTATATAAATTTATATGTATATATATGAAAAATTTGTCAAAAGAAGCTCATCGAATGACCACTGTATAAAGAAGTGGAGTAAGGGAGTGTAACGTCACCCATAGCTTTCGGCTCCAGTCAAGTGAAGCTCATGATGCCAACAGTTACAGGAGTGAATTTGGAGCCGAGTTCCATATTTGAAATAGGAATTTGTTGATAGACAAAATAGTGAATTAAAAATGGAGTGTGGAACGGGCCAAATTTTTCTGTCCAAGCTCAGCCGGCGTCCGACAGAGCAGTGTTTGAATCTGATCTGAGCCCAATAGGCATTAAAGGGCCCATCTCATGCAAAATCAACTTTTCAGAGCTTTCTGTGTTGTATGTTCTATGTTCTATGATATATAGGCCTTGTATATGTAGCCGAAATGGTTTTTAGATTGATTCGGCGTTTTTTAAACAAATTGCAGCGTATTTCTGCCGTCCTCCCACGTGACAACAATCTAAAGCTGCTACAACGATGACGCAGCAGCTACACCTATGACGCGTTTGACATAGCAGAAAGCGCTTCACACCCACCCCTCTCCCCCGCTCCACCGCCTCCGCCCTGCCTCCACCCCACATAGGCTGACAATCCCACATGAACACCTAAACAAAAGTGACAGCATAAGCTCATTGTTCTACACTGCACTGTACACGACATAATAAGATTATCTACTAGCGTTTATTAATACTTTATCAATCAGTAATGTTCATGCACCTCAAAGTCCTCGTCCGATTCCGGGTCCAACACATGCGGCTGAACGCGCTGTATCACCATGATGAATAAAAGTTTATTTCTACCACTATCAGGGTGCACGTCTGTCTCCCCCTCCCTCCCTGAGATGAGCGGAGGAAGGGCGGCTCACTCAGAGCCTACATCACGCTTGGAGGGCGGAACCTGTGCTTTCTCAGGACGGGCAGGGGGGATGAGCGATAGCGGGTCTTTCATAGTTCCAGGTCTGTCACTGCCTCCAAGAAATCAGTAAGATTTCGTAACTATTGTGTAATGGATGTTCCAAAGCCCAAATTGTGCTTGGATATGTGCAGAAGATACAATGTGAAAAGAGTTATTTTGCATGAGATGGGCCCTTTAAGATATTTGTGTCTGAACCCGATACAGTTAAAATCACAATATTTTCATAGGCTTACTAATAGGATTTATGTAGGATATTGTTTGTGTGGACTCTAACAGACACAGAGACCCAAAATACAAACTTGGGATATAGCGAATCACACTATTAATCCAGTTTGAGGCGTTCTTTAAAAGTAAAAAGGTGAAAGTAGTTTACGTGTGTCTGTTTAGAGACACAGTCAATTGGAGCCACAGTTGATGGAGCCAGAAGCTCCCCATGGTCACTTTTATATATACAGTCTATGCATAGAGTCTTCAGGATAGAAAAAAACTAACAAAAAAGGTTGAAGGCGCCATCAAAAGATAAAACATTTTGTTCCATTTTTGCAGCCACTCCATTCACGCTGTGTCCCCTTAAAGAAATGGCAGTATCTTTCATAATTATAATCAAAGAACAGAAACTGACCATAAATTTAAAAAATTAAAACATTTCTCCTCTTTGTACGCTGCCTCATAATGTGTGTGTAAGCAGGCGTAGTAATCTGACAGGCTGTGACCAGTGCACGGCCGGATCTGTGTGTCAGTGTGAGGATTAAAACAGTGAGAGGGGCCATCCCAGGTCATGTATGAGACGTGACAGAGGTGACACATGGACAAACAGTGCAGTGTCAGCCTGTGGACACCGGGGGCAGCTCGGAGCACCAGCGGACTGTGTATGAGGAGACGAGAGGGAGTCAGGGCAAAGCACGTCTGATCCAACTGTCACTCAAGAGGAGAGGGGGTGATCCTGTAGTGCTAATGGGTTTAAAGGTCGTATATTACGCAAAATTGACTCTTGTGAGCTTTAAGCCATGTTATACTGTTGTTACCGCATCAAAAACATACCTGGAGTTGTGTTTCATTCACACATGTTTGAGTATCATATTTTTCGGAGTATAAGGAGCACTTAACATCCTTTAATTTTCTCAGAAATTGCGCCCAGTCAAGTTTGATCGTCTTTCCCATTGACAAACACCGAGGCAGTGCTGCGTGTGTACGTCCTGCTGCAGCTGTCGGTGGAGGCGCCTTTGCGTTGACGCGCGGCTGTGGTTTCACGAGGTAACGACACGGGCGCATCCTCCATCTCCAGGCAGCCCTCTTCTCTCTTACTTGCCTACTTGGTTTTCTGCATCCCCAAAGCTCAAAATGCTCTGTTCCACCTTGCGATGTCATGGACTGGTAGTTTAACAGCTACATTTTACATTTGTTTAGTAGAAGCTCCTAATTTCAGGTCTGAAATTTAAAAAAAAATCATTCTAGTGAAGGTGTATGGAGTTTAGAAACACAGTGGAGCACTTCTTGTTATCCCCTGACATCACAAGGTGGAGTATAAGGGTCATCAGGAGGCCAGGGAGCCGGCTAGAAGAGAAGTATCCAAAAGTCAAATGATAAGACATTTTTTCAGGTCAAAAACGTTGGTATTCAAGTGAGACCAGGACCAGAAAAAAAAATAAAAAAATCTTCTTCACAACCAAAAAGAGCTGATTCACTGGAGCTAATATTTTGAAAAGTTGGTCGCAGCGTGAGCAGCTCCCAGCCCATTGAAAATCCTTAGTTTTACTCTGGTCTGTATTCTGGACCTGCAGCACTTTATCTTTTATGCACTTTTACTGCCTCATAATCCAGGGCTCTGTGGGATTACACTGAACGATACAAATTGGATTACGACTGTGCAGGTCCATCCATCACCGCTCACCTGACATGTTCCTCATTTAGTGCACTGGCCTCAGTCGTACAGAGCATGAATCTTCTCTTAGCCAAATCATCTTTGTATCACCAGCTCCTGGACTTTATTAACTTAAGTCGTATATTTAGTCTAGGTACTCTTGATCAATTTTTATGTGCGTCATATTTTTTTCAATTACTCTGTTATAAGTGTAAGGTATTTTTGTTGAAACTTTTTTATGATAGGAAAGATGTAATGATGATATTTTTTACATATTTGGTCCACAGCCTTGCAGTACAAATCCACCACATATAATAGCTTTGGAAATAATATTTTGTCCAGGCAGAACATAGTACATAGAACATAGAAATTTTGATTTGATTGACTTTTAATTTGGGATGGTAGAAAAAAGGGGTGGGGTTAAATAAGTATTTACTTCCTCTCACTCCTTTTTCGGACACAAGGAAAATTCGGTGTAACATTTATTTTGCCTGTTATTATAGAATAGAAATAGTTACTTTTTGTGTTATATCTATGTATTTACTTTTTTTTTTATTTATTTATGTTCTATGTATTACTGTCTGAATAAACATTCATTCATTCATTTTTGCACATTGCAGGTGTACTAACTTTTTTTGGTCTGCTGAAAAAAGTGCCTGCTTGCAGTAATTATATACAGTAATAATAATAAATACTCATAATACAGTATTCATAATGATATAAATGCAGGGTAGAAAGTTTAAGGCCATACTGAGGACCAGTGCAGGCAAAACAATAGCATCTCCACGGAGACACCCAATCAGAAAAGTTACACAGAACATCTTTAAGGCAAAGGAGAAATTCAGTTTATCAGTTGGACAAAGTTTATTTGAAACATATTTGAAACGTATTTGACCGAATAAACTTTCTCCAGCTGACGAATCATATTTCCTCTTTGCCATGGATTCTACCTGGACGACTGAGGGATTTTTCACAAAACATCTTTAAAGGTGTAACTTTTCTGGTGGAGGATCCAGCACCTGCTTGTCTCCGTGGGGATTTGAATGCTTTCCCCAGAATGTTCCATAGTATGGCATTAAACTTGTATCTATCATACAATTCAATTACAGGTGTTTTAATTGCTCAGAAGTACCTTGAAAAACATAAAGTCAGATCCATTCTCCACAGATCTCACCCATAACATGACCGGGCTGCGTCACCTAAATGTCTCCATGACGATACATACAATGCCAGACTGTGAAACATTCCAGACAAATGGTAAAGCATCTCAATGAAAACAATCAGATGAGAGATACTCCACCAGAAAAGTTACACGATGCGCCTATAACAGTAAATTTCACTCATTCGTGGATGCAGACAAAGAGAGTCTTGCCCAAGGATACAACAACAGAATAACTACGAATTTGGAACTGCCAGCCTTTGTGGTATGGGCAAACTCTTTACTTATTGAGCCACTGTTGAATTCAAAGTTTGTTTCTGACGATTAAGTAGCAGAAAAAAAATGCATTATGCACCTTTAACAGTAAGTTTTAGGTTTAGCGTTTATTTCATTCATGAATGCAAACAAAGAAAGTCTCACCAAACAACAACAGTTTACTTGGACTTTGGAATCGAACCTCCAACGTCTGTGGTACGGGCAAACCCTTTACTCACCGAGCCACTGTTGAAGTCAAAGTTTCAACCACTTGTGAAACTCACACGAGACCTTTTACTTCACAGCAAAACAAGCAAACAGAAATTGTCCGTTGTAGAAAACAGTGGACAGCTCATTAGTTCTATGTTGTTCATGTGCTACCAGGTTAGCCACAATGTGCTCCTAAGCCTTATTATTTTTGCAATACATTCTTCATATTATTTTATTTTTTGCTTTGTAACCCGGGTGGGCATACGTCATTGCACCTGCTGCTACAAAGCCACGAAAGCACCACGGGTCGCCCTTATTTGGGACCTTATTTACCTAAAAAATACCACGGTTGCATAAGACAGTCTTGTAAAATCAATTGGAACCCGCTCTTTGACATTTTGTGAAGAAAAACGGCCAAAGCTGTACGCAACTAACTGGGCATTTTTTCCATTCCTTTCGCGCGAACCATCTTTCCCAAATTCTATTATATGTAATTGATGATGTCTTTTTCCTCGCAGTTTCCTGGTGCCAAAGAGTGAATCTGTGGTCCTAGACAAAGTACCCTCTTGTGTTTGTATGAATCTATTGATCTGTTGCCCATTCCAGCACATATCCTTCTTGATTTGGCTTGGCAGGATCGCGTCTTCCAGCTCCTCTCCGTTTTTTTGCCTCAATGCCTTCCCTAAGTGGCCCGCGTTATTGAATAAATTCCGACTGTCACTTCCAATGCTGCTGGAATAACTCACCACGCAACATATAATAATACGGCGAAAGTAGGATAAAACAATCTTGTCATAGCGCTAAAAGTGATTGCTGAAAACCCCAGGCGTACGATCGATACCGTAATTCCATAATTTATACTGGCGAGGATGTGGGGAAGGAAGCTCTCATAAGGTATATCTTGGCTCACTGACCAACTTTGACCTTCCGTCCGTGTGGGATTATAGTTGTTGTTTGGCTCAAAGGAATCTTGAGGAGTAATATCTTGACATTTTATTTTCAGGTACACAACCTCAACTGATTAATTCCTGGTAAGCATTGGATTTGGAGCCCGTACTATCTGAGAAATACGTGACTCTCATCTGACAGAGGGACATAAAACATCTAGATGACAATTTTTGCTAACTTCTATCTTCTGTCGATCTTTTATCCTTGTGTTTTATGGAGAAGGTGGTTCCAGTCAGGGCCGTTTGTAGAGCTATGAGCAAACCAGGCACCCGCTTTTTGTAAGGGGCCCCCAAAGCTGAACGTCTGCTTCATATTTCTCATTTACATGTTTGTAAAATATTTCCATGTAATTACCCTATTGTAAATTTTGTATTCTGTACAATCCCTCAGTCGTCCAGGTAGCATCTGTAGAAAAAGAAGAAGACAGAATTGATTTATTTTTCTTTTTGCGATTTATATTTGTTGTCCTTGTAGAAAAATGTCCTCTCCATTTGACTCATCCTTGCATGCCGCTGGGACAACCTGTTTTGGGCAGTCGAGGGGTCGAACCAAGAACCTCCTTGCTGTGAGGCATAAGTGTTAGTTAGTTTTTTTTATGCATTTTAGTTGTTTTATAGTTTAGTTTATATTATTATTGTTTTATGTGGCACCAAATTTCTCATGCACATTCCTAGTTTTAGATATTTTTTCCCTGACAATGGCAATACAACTTTGTTTCATTCAAATTTTTCTGATTCTGCACATCACGTTATTATTATTTATTTGTGAATTTAGGGTTTTATACTGTTTTTGAGGACTTTTGCTCTTTCAAAAGACAGAATATGTTGTTAAATTGTTCTAAATTCTCATCCCCCTGAAACTCATGAATTGGGGCTCCTGATCAACAGTTTCACAGGGCCGTCACACAAAGGCGGTGCTACTATTTCGCAAATGTAGGCAACTGCTTAGGGCCCCCAAACCTGGAGGGGCCCCCAACCAATCGCCCTCAGTGCCACTAATGGCCAAGGCCTCGGAGCAATTTTCTCTCAGTATGACATTAAATGAGAGTAGTTCACTTTAAACAGAAAATAATAATATGTAACAGATGTACACAAAATGTAATTGTACTAGCAAAAAAAGAAAACTCCTTTCAGCTCTGGTTATCTAGTAATAAGACAAGTTTCAAATCCACCATAATTCAAATAAATAATAAAAAAAAAAATGTGCATGTCTCAAGAACAATGGGGAAAAATAGACATTAAATATAGTCAAAACGAAAAACAAAACAAAACAAAAAAACGGTGCATTATAGTGAGAGCCCCAAACTCAAGTTCCCCTAGAGCCCCCAAATTGCTAACTCCACCACTGCCCTCACAAAACTAAACACAGTCTGTCTGCAGTCTCCTCTTTGCTCAAATCTGACAAAATTAGTCACCAATGGCAGATCTTATTACAGCTCCTTCATTCTGTCCACTTCACTTTCAGAGCCTTGCCAATCACAGGCTAACCCATTTTCTATTCATTATGAGGTTTTATGGGTCGTTTCAGACCACACCTTACGGAGAAGAGACTGTCACTATGCTAAAGAGCTCTTCCACTTAACTACAATATTTATCTGTGTGTCCTCAGGCACATTTCACACTGGTCAATGCTACAGTTCTATTAAGATCAGATTAAGTTTTATTGTTACTCGAGAAAGACCTGAAGCCTTTACAGTGTGTGAATATATTTTACAGTAGTAGTAGCGGTAGTAGCAGCAGTAGTAGTAGCAGCAGTAGTAGCAGTAGTAGTACTAAATAGATATGGTTGTAGGAGGGTTGACTTATATACGAGGAATAGTTAAGGTGCATGGCTGTGACAGTAGTAGCAATATTTGAAATATAAAGTGGCTATTTCTCACACAATGGATGATGTAGTAGTAGGCATAATAGGAGTAGTAGGAGTAGTAGTACTAGTAGTATGAGTAGGAGTAGTAGTAGCGTTGAAGTATATACAAGGAATAGTGTGGTTGTCATAGTAGTAGTAGTACCGTACTTTTCAGACTATAAGGCGCGCTGGATTATAAAGCACAATATCAATAATCTTGAATTCTCTCATTTATTTTCATATATAAGGTGTACTGGATTATAAGGCACATTTAAGCAAAAAAAACGGATGACACTTGAGACTGATTCCTTAGCCCAGGCATCCACAATCCATTGGCAGGTCATGGCATAATTTGCCCGGTGTTGCGTCTCTGTCTTGGTGAATGTGGGTGGATAATTTAAGTTTGTTTTGTTTTATTTCCTACGAGGAGAACTCAAATATACATTAAATAATAATGTGTTGAATGCAGTTTTGCACACATTTGTTTACATTTTACAGAAACTAAACTTAAAACAACATGGCTCATTTGCATAAACTATATGCACTGAAAAAAACAGCTCGCTCCTTGTGCGCCGATGCGGTCAGCTTCTGTCGGACTTACTCTGCGAGACTTCTGACTAACGTAGCCGTAATGCTTTGACAATCCATCAAGCGGTGTGGCTTTCGTAGACAAAGTCAAACTAAAACATTCTGACAGATTTTTGAGCGCCGTGTACCACATAAAATTGGTTCGAGATCAGTAAACACAACCGGAATTAATACACAAGGCGCACTGTCAGTTTTTGAGAAAATTAAAAGAATTGTAAGTTCAAAAAATAGTATAAAGAGGCTATATTTCAAACATTGGATGTAAAATTGAGGTTTTTGTGTGAAAATGTACTCTCTGTATTTAACCCATTTTTAAGTAGTGTTTTATTATGTCCATGCATGCACCCGGGTTACATGCTGAAACCTGGAACCTGAATTATTTATAGTTTTCATTTTATTTTAGGTTTCCAGTTTTTAATGCCAGACAATAAAGTCAATATTATGCATTATTTGTATTGTTAAAGTTTTTTTTTTTTTTTTTACTTGCTCTTGAGTAGGTTTGCTTTGTCATTTCATGTTTAAGAACTTAAAATACCGGCTCTCTTCTGACCATAGACCACACAGTTGGGGAACCCGTGGGCTTTGCAGTGAGAAAGCTAATCCCTCTGCCACACTGATCATCTCTGTGCCACTAGTAGCTAATAACAGGTATAATAATATTGTAGCAGTTGCAGTAAATTTGTTGTAGTAACATTCTTGATTACTTCTATGCAGTACTACTTACTAATACATACACATATTCTTTATCCGCACAAAGTGTTGTATAACCAGAAGGCATCACCAGTTTTTCTCAAACGAAAGAATTGATTGCAATTAACAGAGATTTTCGAGTGTTTTTCTGCCCCCTTCAGTGATGCTAATAACTTAATGATCCTAAAAATGCACGCAATTTGCCTCGACTGGATTGAACCATATTGTATAGTTATGTGCTACAGATTTCCAATCACTGATATCCTGACGGAGCATGCACAATGCATGGTAAATAATGGCGTCAACACACACAAATGCCACAGCAATTTAGAATGGATGGTTATTATGTCATAAGCTGCAACGCATATAGGCGGAAATGTCACAATGAGTTTGACTTTATGTACAAAACGTAGGTGTCTTTAGGATAAACATAAGAGTTCTCTGAAGGAAAATATAGTTACATGCATTAAAGGATTTATATTAAGCAAAATTGGCCCTTGTGAGTTTAGGCTATGTTATAATGTTGTTACTTCCTCAAAAACATACCTGGAGTTGTGTTTTGTTTCCTTTTCACTCTGCTCTGTTGCACCTTGTGATGTACAGTTAAGAGCTACCTCCTTTTACCTTTACTTCAGTTGAGATATTTAAAGGAATAGTCCAGAATTTAGGACATAGGACCTCATTTCATAGTGAGCCAGAGTGCTGGAGACATGTGGAGACACTTTTTTTAAATATTCCATCCAGTCGTTGTATTTGCAGAGGTCTCTGATGCTAGACTAGTGTATGTCAATGGCCATAGTTATCCTGCCACTAAAAACAGTCTTACCCACTCCACAAAACACCCGAAGAAAAACAATTATTATGCCACACTGTCAATGTAAATGTCTGTGTTGATAGAATAATGTTTGAAATAAAACTAACCTTGCATCGCATGTTGAGGGACTATTTTCTCAGCAGTAGCGGAATTTTACTTTGCCGGTAAGATAGGTGCTCGGTGATATCAGTCCGCCACTGCCAAGCTTTCTGTCAGGAAGTACAACTCACTGCTGCTCAGACATAAGTCCTTAAAATGCAAGGTTGGTTTTACTTCTAAAATTATTCTGTCAACACAGACATTTACATCATCAGTCTGGTGTAATAACAGATTTGCTTCAGGTGTTTTGTGGAGTGGATAAGACTGTTTTTAGTGGCAGGATAACTATGGCCATTGACATGCACTAGCCTAGCACCAGCGACCTCTGCAAATACAAGGACTGGATGGAATATTTTAAAAAGTGTCCACACTAACTAGGAACTAGGCTAACTAGGAAATGAGGTCTGTGCCTTTGTAAAAACATTCACACTTGTTTTCCCAATTTGGCCTTTCTCATTTTTTTAGATTCAAAATTGTATTTCCTGGTCAGAAGTCAAAACATCACAATAGGGAATTCCACAGTTGTTACCAAATTATTGTTTTGATCGTTATCAAAAACTCTGATGTACACAGAAATTATTAGCTGACAAATACAAATATAAGAAATTAAAGGGGCATTGTGTACATTTTCTGGTGGAGGATCCGTCAAATGCTTTTCTTCAGGAAGATGTTATTGCATTGTTTGGAATGTTTCACAGTATGGTATTAAACCTTTCTATCTTCATGGAGTTACAGGTCAGATCTGTGGAGAGGCAACCCCGCTCACAGTCAGAATGTTGTTTTTCTAGGTATTTTTAAGCTGTAAAACCACCTGTAATTGAATAAATGTAAAGTAGAGCTGTTTAATGTTATACTGTGGAACATTCCAGGCAGAGCAATGACATCTACAGAAACAAGCAGGTGACGGACCCCCAACCAAAAAGTTACATCGTGCATCTTTAAGTCAAAATTAGAAAATCGCAAAAATCCATCATAAGCACTTAAAACAGAATCGTAATAGTCACTAAGTACATACACCCATAGGATCTTCCGTCCAGTCTCCCAATTACAGGTCCACAAACGGGTGGGGGGTGGTCTGAGCTGGCGGGGTTGCTGCTGCCCACTGCCCCCCGCCAGGCTATTGAAGACTTCAGGACCAGTTCAGAGCTGACACAAGCAGCAGCGTCATAATAATCACTAAATGTCTGCAGCGGGAGACTGGACTACGCCACATGACCTTTGGGGTATTGACCTGTTGGAGACTCCTAGCGGGGAGCATTCACAACACTTAAGAAATTATTTAACAAAGAGCGGGGTAAATAGCAACACTAGTGATTTGCTTTGCTTCTTGACCGGTGATGCTGAAGGGAAGACGAAGATCAAAACCTTGCGCAGCATTAAGACAGAGAATTATTTATAGTTTGTGTTTTATTTTAGGTTTTCAGTTTATAATGGGAATTTTAGAGACAATATTAGACATTGGTTGTTTTGTTAAAGGGTTTATTTTTAACTTTTGCTTTGTCATTTCATCTTTACATCTTATTGCTTTGCTTGGAATGTTCCACAGTATGACATTAAACAGCTCTACCTTACATGTATTCAATTACAGGTGGTTTTACTGCTCAAAAATACCTACAAAAACAGGAATTCTGACTGTGAACAGAATTGCCTCTCCATAGATCTGAGCTGTAACTTGGTCTAGTTTGGTCTCCGTGAAGATAGAAAGGTTTAATACTGTTACTGTAAAGCATTCCAGACATAACATAAGGGACCCTCCACCAGAAAAGTTACCCAGTGCAGTTTTAAGAACTTGTCTTTGGGCCATAGATATCTTGTTTCAGACACACTCCCTATAATGGGATTTGGGCATTTACTGGCAACAGGGGGAGTTACTATTGAAAAAAATTAGAGTTAGTAATGTTTTTTCTACATGTTAACAGAAGCACACAGAGTTGATGATTTATGGACTTAAAAATAGTCCAGGGGATCTCAGGACTTTTACCTGTGACATAACAAATCTGGGAAATTTTGTGCTGTTTTGAGTTCTTAGAAAAAGTGGTCTTGTCTTTGGGATAAAAGACATCATTTCATAAGGTTCATATTTCATAAGTTCAATAAGTCAGTTAAAAGTAATAAATAAGTTAATTCATTAGTAATTAAATATGTTTATTTCATGTTGCCAAACTGTTAAAAATATTTGGGTAAGGTTGTCAGAGTGGGACATCTTCACCATTAAGGATCGTTTTATTTTTCGTACAGAGTGAGCGCTCCTGTGTTACATGTGATCTTTGACGTTTTTCTCCGCACAAATGAAGCAGATTCACGGCAGAAGTCCGAATAACACTCTTGTATACGCTGATTCTGTTCTTAACGTTTGAACCTTGGCAAATTTTCGTCTTTGTAAGTATTTGAGAGTTCACAAGCACTTGTTTGAGGCTGTGTATGTATTTTCTTTCTTTTCATATAAATATCGGAACTTGTTGCTAACTACTGCAGTAATACACATGTATAAGCTAACTACTTATATTTGTACATCAAACGTGCTGTGTAGTTGGTAATGTGCAATTCTTTTTCTGTATGTTTCAGTTACTATTTTAATGTATCACCACATGCAAGAGACCTCCATAAAAACAAGAAAAGTACGCCTTGTGTACGGAGCTTTCTTTATTAGTTCGCTGGCTTTCTAGCTTCACCCAGTCACGTGTCGTGAGGACAGCACAGTGCCACTAGATGGAGTCATGAGCTGTTTTGGAATGTAAGAATTCTTATTATGAATACTATAATGTTTTAAATTTTCAGACCTCCAAAGAAAAGGGGATGGTAAGCCAAAGGGGGAATTGCCACGGGAAGCGCTCCAGGTGCAGAAACCAGGAAACAAAACCAAATCAATAGTCTGTTTTAACATATAGAACAGAAGTAGCCAGGCGCTGCATAACAGTACAGGAATTAATTGATTAAAGGGGTACCATGGCTACGTTCAGACTGCAGGGCTTAATACTCAATTTGGATTATTTTGTGAAATCCGATTTTTTTTTTTTTTTTGGAGAGGTCGTTCACATTTCCAGTTAACTGCGACTTGTGTGATCTCCAGTGTGAACTTTAATCGCCCCAAAAGTGTCCCGCATGTGTAATGGAGGACACGGCGACCTAAACCTAAACCTAGCCTAAACACTGGGTTTGTCTCCCAAAATACGATCCAGTTCTTCATAAAATGGACAGGTTACACATCCACGGCCTCTTTGTTTGTTTGCGTCTTTAGCCTCCTTGCATTTGGCTCACAGGCTCTTTATTTTTCATTGATGTTGGAGCCAGGACTGCCTGTAGCCGCACTCAACCATTTCTTTGCCAATTATTTCAAAAACTACCCAGTTTCGATAAGACTCCTACAATTTGGCCTGAATACAGCGATCCCTCCAAATATTCATTAACTCACTAACCTCACTTTCCCTCCATTGACTAGACTCCGAGCCTGACGTGTAGTTTGGATGAATGCGACCTGACCGTTCAGACTGAAGTTGCATGTCAAAATATCGGATATGTATCGGTTTTAGGAGCACACATCCAAGTGGCCTGGGTCAGATTTGAAAAAAATCGGATCTGTGTTGTTCAGACTGTCATTGAAAGATCAGATACAGGTCGCACAGGGCGAAAAAATGGGATTTGGGTCACTTCAGGCTGCAGACTGAACTGTCTAACTGTCTAAGTAACTTTTCTGGATATTGGATAAAGCATATTATGTATTTGTCTGGATGGTAGTTACATATCTGCATCAACATAATCTCATACATCCCATTCATTCAGGAAAGGTGGATGAAGTGCCTTGCCCAAGGACACAATGACAGTACAGGTTGGAACTATATAAACAAAATAAGGATTCATAGTTACATTAGGCATTTTCTCTGTGTTGCATTTCCTTAAACCTATCGACTCTTTCCCTCCCACTGCTCTTGAGTAAATCGCCAAACCAGATTTTGGCAACAATCGTGATTCCCAATCTCCGCCCAAGGCCCCAGGCGCTCCCTCACACATTGTCAGTGGTCATTTGATCTGCCACATTTTAACCCATCAGCGCGCTTGACCCATATGAGGTCATCCAAGCATAAACCTGTGCGTGTGAGGGGGCGGTCATTTTGAGGAGGGGTGTCATTTTTGCAGGGGGTGAGTGACAGACAGTGGTCACACCTTACACTTCACATCTCAAAGAAATTACAGGATTTTTTTTTTGCAGGAACAATTTACATGCAAGAAAGGAATTTTTATGACAGATTTAACTAAATATGTATTTATGTTTGTAGTCTATTGTGCAATTTAGACATGTTTTGGCTTTTTTAAAATTATAGACATTGCTAACCTGCTAGCCACTGCATTCCAAATAGGAGACGAGCATGGGCACGATTCTGGCTCCATCGATTTTGGCTTCTATAGGCTCTATTCACATTACATCACAAACCAGGAAGATATTTGGAAAGATGCAATGACAACTTTTGGTGTAGTTACCGACACTGGACTCGCCGACCAAACCCATTTAGATTAGATTTAGATTTATTGTCATTGTACGAAATACAACGAAACTTTGTCAAAAATTTTAAATAAATAAATAGGTTATAGCACCGAGTCCCTTCTGGCCTTTCATCTGTGCCATTGAAGTAAATGTGATCAGCGGTAAAATGGAAACTGCATACGTATGTGTTGTTTAGAATCATCTGGAGTTTGGCGTCTCATCTCTTCTAATTGCGTCGTTCAATTAAATGCGACTTGTTTGTAATCTCCAGTGTGAACATTAAATGCGCCAAAGGTGTTCCGCATGCGCATTGGAGGACACAACGACATCACATACACCGAGTGTGCTCAGTGTTTATGGAAGTTGCCTAAACGCTGGGCTTGTCTCCCAAAATATGGTCCAGTTCTTTGTAAAACGGACAGGTTACACATCCACTGCCTCTTCGTTTGTTTGAGTCTTTAGGCTCCTTGTATTTGGCTCTTTATTTTTCGTTGACATTGGAGCCAGGACCATCTGAATCCGCGCTCAGCCATTTCTTTGGCAATCATTTCAAAAAACACCCGGTTCTGATAAGACCCCTCCAATTTGGCCTGAATACAGCGATCCACCTAAATATTCATTAACTCGCTAACCTCGCTTTCCCTCCATTGACGAGACTCTGAGCCTGACGTGTAGGTGGGATGAGTGTGACCTGGCCGTTCAGACTGAAGTTACATGTCAAAAGATTGGATATGTATCGGTTTTAGGAGCACATATCCAAGTGGAATTGGTCGCATTTGAAAAAAACGGATCTGTGTCATTAAAAGATCAGATACAGGTCGCATGGGGCGAAAAATCAGATTTAGGTCACTTCAGGTTGCAGACTGAATGTCGCTTTAAATGAAAAAAATTGGGCCTGGGAAGTTGTCATTGCATCTTTCCAAACGTCTTCCTGGTTTGTGACGTAAGCTGGAATAGACCCTGTTGACTTTGTATTGGTAAATCCTCGCCCCTCTCTCTGCAGCTGCTCCTGGTGTTTTTATTTTGCTGTTTTGTCCATAAATCAATTCCTATTTCAAATACGAAACTGGCTCCAGATTCACTCCTATAACTGCCGGCCTCGGGGAGCTTCATTTGACTGGAGCCGAACACTATGGATAACATCACACCCCCTTAGTCCACTTCTTTATACAGTCTGTGTTGCCCTTAATATTATGGTTGATTGGAATTTCCCTCAAATTGCCAAAAAAACAGAAAAAAATAGGTCAGATTTTATTGTATTTATCTATTTATCTTTTTTTTTTTTTTTCTTTTCTACACACAAACTACCACAGCCCGCAGCAAATACGAACCACTTGTGAGGATAATTAAAATTGATGATATAGAATGACTGAGACATGATCCTGCCTGGAGCAAAAAGACTCCCCCAGGACGGTCAACACGACTGTCAGCCCACCTCCGCAATAATGTTTTACATGGCTTTCTCACCCCACCACCATTGATCGCAAGTAAATACTCGGGGATAAATTAGGAAATGATCTATGATTGTGGAGACCCAAGGTTACTCAGATCTGGTGTGGTAGCTGTCGTTCTCTGACCCTTTATCATGATTAGGTTAATATGGGGGATTTGAGTAGATTCTCCGTAGAGTGCTTTTGTCAAGATTTACTAAAGTGATTTGTCCCTGGTGGAATTTGACGCCTGCAATTTTCGAAGCAGCAAATCACGGTCATGTTAATTTACAATACGTGAAAGTCAATGTTGGTGTGGATTCTATCGCTGTAACGTTTGGATATTGTCACGTAATGATTGAAAGTGTTGTTTAGTGTTAAGATTGTCAGTCACCTGCTTGTTTCTATGGATATGTCAGTGTTCTGCTTGGAATGTTCCATAGTGTGACATTAAACAGCTCTGCCTTACATTTATTCAATGACAGGTGTTTTTATAGCTCAAAAATACCAAGAAAACAGACATTCTGACTGTGAGGGGGGTCGCCTCTCCACAGATCTGACCTGTAACTTGGTCTGGTTTGGTTTCCGTGAAGATAGAAAGGTTTAAAACAAAACTGAAACATTCCAGGTGAAGCAATAACATTTCAAAGAAGAAAAGTGTTTGATGGATCCTCCACCAAAAAAGTTACACATGGCTCCTTTAAGTCATGTTGAGAATGTAATCTTGTTTATACATTTTCATTTCTGTATTATATATTTGTTTAATGTTCTATATCTCAAGGTGCAATGGGTGAAGTACATTCTGTTGTGTCATTTGGCAAGACACTTCAACAACTTGATTGTGATAGCAAGGGCATCTGGCAGAAAGACTGGATAGATTCACAAAAAGCACACAATTATATTTTATGTTGCAAAAAATGTATGTTCCCTGTTAGAATTATATATACATGATTTTGATAACTTTATGTTTTGAAAAATTGTCTATGTGGACTTTGTTATGTGAAAATTAACATCTAAAATAGACACACACAAAAATGGTAAAAACAAAACAAACAAACAAAAAAAAAAAAACACCAACAACAACAACAACAAAAAAGATATATATCAGATTTCCAAACTATATAAAACAGACCCACTAAAGAACTTGGTAACGCTTTATTTTATGGTACCCTTAAGCCATCAAACTACCTGCTAATTAACACTGTTGTAAATGTTTAATTTGTCTTTAATTAGTATTTATTCAGCCCTTATTAATGTTTAATTGCCCATAAGCTTATTCTGCTATTAGTTAAACATTTACAAACGCTTTCCTATTAATACACTCCTTATTACTGCTTATTAATATGATACTAAGCCATTTTTGTCCATGAATTATGGCACTAATAAACTTTTGGCACAAATAAGTAAAAACTATATTTCTTGTGTTACTAGTCCTTAACAACACTAGCTTATTAAAATCATAATTAATATACAAAAATGACCTAGTATCATCCTAATAAGCAGTAATAAGGTGTATTAATAGGAAAGTGTTTGTAAACAAGAATAAGCTTATGAGGAATTAGACATTAATAAGGGCTGAATAAATACTAAGCAGGTAGTTAAATGTTAATAAGTGTACCCTAAAATAAAGTGTTACCAAGAACTTAAATATATTCTGTTGCTGATGACCCCAAGGTTGTGATTTTGACCTGCTTTTGTTTTTGGCCTGTGCCCTGCCCCAGGCCCAGAGCTGTGATTACAGACCTCAGCTGTCTGTTAAACCCAATTTTGTGCAGGAAAAGTTTGACCAAACCTAAATGATTGCATGATCAGGGTAGCCGCGGGGTCTTGAAAGTCTTAAAAAGGTCTTACATTTCATGCTCCTAAATTAAGGCTTTAAAAAGTCTTAAATTATGTTGTCCAAGTCTTATTTTTTACACAAAGGTTTTAAATTTCACTAGCCCATTTTTTATTTAATTTTTTAATTCAACCAGGCTGCGGTGCGATGTTAAATGGAGGGAGGGGGGAAAAAAAAAAACAATGTGAAATAACATAACATGAATGAACGTCTAATTTGGAGTATGTGCAAACAAAACTTTAGTTTTTGGCGCCCGCGGCAATAAGTAAACAATCAGATTTGTCTACACTGCCCAAGACGCAAAACTCAGGTCAGACGTGCTCATGTTGCGTACATGTTTAAGTCATATACATCACCATCTAGCGTCACCACCGAGCCGGCTGACATGCATACCCAATCCAATTCCACGCACTTTTGCATCACTGTAGGCACACAGATTTTCTCCCAAAAACGGTTGTCTAAACGCGGAATAAAAAATGAAGACGCTACGCCACTTTTGTGTCTTCTGTTAGGACCGTCATTATATAGATTCTAGATATAGTAGTTGGTTGGTCATTATTAGAATTACCATATTTTTTGGGCTATTAGGTGCTCTGGATTATAAGACGCACTGTCATTAAATGGTCTATTTTCAAACTTTTTTTTACAAATAAACCGCACTGACTTTAAACAAAACACAACAGTTAGATGGGTCAGTCGGACTTTGTGGCGTTCACGGTGACTCTGGGCTTTGTTCAGTTGTGGTGTGTAGGGAGGGTGCTGTCTGGGACCAACGGATTGTTGGCGTGTTCGCAGTGACTCAGTTGTTCAGTTGTGGTTCAGAGTCGCACATTGCACTCGCTTTTTTGGTTCGTTCCTCCGTTCCGTTCCTCGTCGGCGTGGAGTGATGAGTGTGGTTGCGGGTGTTTTTCGTGCGTGTTTGCGTGCGCTGCAGGTGGTGCGGCTTTGTAGTTTACTGAAGTCGTGCTGGGACACTCGAGTGGATTCGTGTATAGGGCGCTCTGGCTTGCTTCCTATGGTGCGGAAAATACGGTAGACCTGGTGTTTTTCGCCCGCATAATGGGTGCGACATTGGTCTTAATTTTTATTTAAGTGGTCTCCAAAGGTCTCAAAAAGTCTTAAATTTGGGGTAGTCAAACCTGGGGATACCCTGATGATATTAAACATGTACTTTATATTATATTGTATCATCAAATAATTCTAACATACTCAAAATACATGCACAACAGTTTGGTGAGGATCTCATGAAACTACAGGCAAATTATCTGTGGTTTTTAGAATGATGCAAATATAGAACCATTGTCATAGCAATTAACAATTAAAAACAAAATATTATATCTTTTAAATTGGCATCAAAATACATTAAAATACCAAACAGGAAACTGAAACCTATAAATATGTAACTCACTGAAATCAATTCGAGACTATAGACACAAGTAGGACATCAGGTAACATGACAGATTTGAGCCCACACTCTAAAATGAATCTTTACAAAATGTATTTCTTTGTTATTTTGTATTCTGAAAATGGTCACAAAAGTAAGAGCATGTTCTGAACAGCATGCTACCGCTCAAAACCCTGCACAATTCATCAAAACATATCATCTCAGTGTCCTCTGTACAGTTCGTTAACGCAGTATTTAAAACCACTTACTCAACAATTAAGCTCAGCCAATTAGCATTATTTATTTATATGCTTGTGACTGAATCTTGCTAGAATCAGTCCTGCCTTTTGCTCCTCGTGCACAGGTGAGCCGAGAATGTCAAAGCAATTATACTTGCACAGATCATCAAAACCACCACACATCTGATTATTCATGAGTTTTTGCCAGTTTCATAATAATAATATCCCATAATTTGTTGATTTGTGTGAAAAAAAAAAAGGTTAAAAAAAAAACTGACATGAGAAATTACAGTAGACAAGGCACTGCACCTGATTTTTACTGTCTTAAAAACATGAAAAAACACAACTCATCTGTTTAAATGTAAATGTTAAAAGTTACTCCTTACTAACCTTATGCATGCTGAGCACCTAATTTTTCACAGAGATGAGTTTATAAGCACTTTTCACAATTTTCAGAAGCTGGAGCGGAGTTTGTGCCATGGTAATGCTAATAACTAGCATGCTAACCATGCACTTTCTGATTCTGGGACCCACATACACGCAAAAAAATGCTTTACAGTTAGATGCAGACACCACACAGCAGAGTTCTTTGACCTTAAAAGTGCACTGTATAACACCTGCTTTGTTTGTCTCCATAGAAATATTATTGCTTTGTCCAGAATGTTCCGTAGTGTAGATTAAACCTACCTGTCAGGAGGGAGACAAGCAGGTTACAGTACCACGCTACATTACAGTTCAGATCTGTGGAGAGTCGCCTCTATTCACAGAAGGAATGATTGTGTTTTTGAGCTACAGCAACACCCGTAGTGAATATCATATTTTTTGGACAATAAGTCGTACTTTTTTTTCATGGTTTGAGTGGTCCTGCAACTTATACTCTGGTGCAACTTATATATTAAAATTTTCACACAGACAGCCGTGAGAGGCTATAGACTTGTGTGTCAGTATTTGCTTCTCCTACTACTCCTGTAACACTGTCACTTGGCGTCCTACTGCACATCTCTCCTGCATGTGTCCTGCTGTAAGTAGTGAAATAGTCAACCAAAAACGGTAATCGAGCAGCATAAAGAAAGTTTGGAGTGAGCAAGAACCTTGTGAGGGATGGGCAGAAAGCGGGGATGGAGAACACATCCTGTCAGGATTCAGAAAGGCCAGGATAATTCTAAATAGAACTGAAGCTGAGTCTGATGACAGCTACACAGAAGAGGAGGTTGCCGAGTTGCTCAGAAGTGACACCGAGAATGAAGAATTCAATGGATTTAGTGATTTGGAGTGAGATGGAGTGTTTGGTAAACTTGTTCTGTTCTGTTGTTTATTCTATAGTTAACTGAAGAACTGTTCATTTGTTACGTTAACAGTCTGTTGTTCTCTATTTTGTTGTTATTACTATAACTTGCCTTTCAATATGAAATGTCGGTTCCTCGTCTCTGATTAGTTGTTTTTTTCTTTTTTGGCTGGTGCGACTTATATTCCGGAGCAACTTATAGTCTGAAAAATAAGTTAAATGTTTGTATGTTTAATGTCATACCATGGAACATTTCAGGCAAAGCATTAGCATCTCCAAGGAGACAAGAAATAGTGGATCCTCCACCAGAAAAGTTGCGTATTGCACCTTTAAGAGCTGCTTATACAAATTATCTGTACTGGGGAGAGACAAATTCTGCTCAAATACATCAAAACAAAACAAACCCAGATACAGGCCCTTTAAATGCATTGTTCAAGACTCCTCATAAACTTGTATGCTGTCGGCCTGTTGGATTATTCATAGCTCTTCTGTCATTGAGTAGAAACAGCTTGTGTTAATATTGAGAAGGGAAGCAGATGTCAATTCTTAAAGCAGTGGCTGTGTGTAGGGGGAGGGAGGGGCAGTCAGGAGAAGCCCAAACCCCCCACCAGGGCCCTTCTAAAGATAAATATTGATTACGGACAGTTTTAATTACTTCCTTAAATTGAGCAATTTTGGTTTTCCCAGGAGGCCGAGGGGAGAAAATCCATGTCTGCAGGAGAGGGAGAGCGAGAAGGCATGGAGCACCATAAATCACCACAGATACATAATTCATTGGAGGCACGTGAAAAGGACAAGACGAGATGCACCGGATCATTGGAAACAACACATCCACAGGTTAGCGCGTCCGCAGAGAGGCAAATGATGATAGAGCCTATTCAACCTGTGATTTCATTCTATGGATGGATTTGAAAGAAGGATTGGCTCCGTGCTATAGATGCTTCAGTAATAAGAATGTGTAAAGAAGGGAGTTTTTGTGCACAGATGGATAAGCCGCCAGAACATACATTTGTACTACACTTTTTATTCATTCATAGTAACACTGCATACTTTTCAAAGTAGTAATACTTGAGTATACAAGTGTTCAGAACACTGTTTTTTATTTGTTCCAACAATAAACTCATACTAGTTTTAATTTTGGCTGGAAAATCTAATTACATGAGACATTCTATCATATAGTCTATGCTCTGATTTAATTTTTTTTTTAATCAATTTTAGCTTTAATCATCTTAAACGGCCAGTCCCACATTAAAGACCCTGTACCTGAATTTTCCCCTTGTATTTGAGCAGTATAGATATATCCTCCTGAGACCCGGTCCTTTATAGTGGACATCGAGTCAACCAGTCAGTCTTTTAAGTGTTTTGAGATCAACTCTTAATGGGGAGACTAGGTTCCTCTGCCTAAATAGGGGATTATAGTGTACTGTCATGCCCAGGATAAAAAAAATGACCTCAAAAGGAGTTAGTTTGTGGCTGCAATATGACCAAAAATAATTAAGAAATTAAAAGGGAGTCTAAAAACTTTGACTGTAGAAGCTTGTCAGAGATGTTGGTCATCAAAAAAGATGTTTTTGTTGGACAGAGGACATGTTATTAAATTATAAATAAAAATAAAATGAACAAAATCTAAATGCTAAGGCGTTCATTTACCTCCAAATAGAGAGAAAATAAAAAAAATATGTATATTGCAATACACTTTTTTTCTTCAGGTCCGAGGAGGAAATAGTAAAAGCAGCTCTTGAGGTCAAAATAAATCCACTGTGTATTGACTGCACCGAATTAGAAAGCATTTTATTGTCTGATAATCAGGAAATGAGCATCAGCATGCTAGTTGTTTTTAGCATGACGGTGATTGCAAAAACTCCATTCTGGTCTCTGAGAGTTGTGAAAAATGCTTATAAACTCATTATGGTGAATAATTATGATGCTTGAAATGCACAAGGTAAATGAGGAATAACTTTTTCTGTTTCCCATTTCCGTGACTTAAACTGCGATGCCGGACTTTTACGCCCCATATGGACTCAACCAGGACTAAAACAGGACTAAACCATTTTCAGTCCCGGTCTGAATCGCGGCCTGGGCCTGCTCTGGTCCCGGTCTCAGTCCCGGTCCTGTTCCCGGGCTCAGTCCTGGTCTCAGTCCCGGTCTGGTCCCAGTCTGGTTGGACCTGGTTTAGTCCTGATTCAGTCTGCATGCAGCGCAAAAGTCCAGCATCGCAGTTTAAGTCACGAAAACAGGAAACAACCATTATCCGTTTTTTCCATTATTCATTTAAACACAAAATCAAAAATTTGAAAAAACTAATCATTATCCTTTTTTACATTTTGGTTTTGGAGACAAATAATGAAGAAAATAGTTGTTTTTTCATTTTCTTATTTTCGATTTTATATTGAAAAACGAATGAACGAATGATACACGGATTGAAGTGCAATATTTTATTTTTTTCGCATGATGGTATTGTTTTAAAATTTTCTACATTGACTAAAATACTTGAAAAAAAACTAGTATTAGTAAAATATCAGCTTAATATTCAGTTAATTTATTTGTTTACTAAAAATGAGGATGTTTGACGTTTACAAGTCCTCAACATCCTCGCGTAAAGGCACCACAATACCCACTTTGCCACTCATTTAGAACAGGACAATATTACAATGATCTCCTCTTCTCTTCGGCGGGTTAAGGTCACTCCTCCTGTCCACTCAAATGTCCACTCTCCCTCCTCCTTGACATTTCCCAGGCCACATAACCCCTCCACATGTTTTACAGAACTACCCTAAACACTTATTTGGACCCTAATACGTCTTTTGCCAATATTCTGATAAGTATCCAGGCTGCAAACTTCCTCTGCACTTCCTTGTCCGTGTTGTTTAACAGCTGATCTCTTCCTTTTCTTCCTAACCGTGAACCGTATCTGTCTGGAGCTTACCTGGGGGACCGTTCTATATCCACTCAACCAAACTTCCTCCCCGGAGACCTTAGCTTTCCATATCACCAAATAGATTGCCGGCGAAATTAGCTTTTTTCCCCCGGACAGGAGCAGTTACGATATAGTACGGACGGACCCCAATACTGACCTGTGCATGGAGCTGTGGGAGATTTTCACGAAGATGTCGCTAACAATTATTGGGGTTGTTCCATTGTCACATTTTGTCATTAAGGGGCAGTGGTGGAAGTGTTGACCTTAATCTAGAGGGTGAGGAGAGAGGTGACAGTGGTCAGGCGTGCAGGGCTAACCCGCTGGGAGGGCATCCAGGCTGACGCATCAAATAGAGACACTCCAGACAAGAGGGTAAGAGTCGATGTAAAGTGGGGATTGAGTTGGGGGATTAGGGTGAATATTTGGTGTAAAACATGGACATTTAAGTGGTTATACAACACCTAGTCCTAGAAACAGTCGAAGTTGCTGCTAAATGCCTTATATTTACAACTGAAGAAATAAGAAGGGAATAAAATCTACGCATTTAATTTTATGTTTTATTGTTAAATATTTCTCCAAACTCAAAAGTGAACCCGTGCCATCCATACACCTGCTCTTAAGGCTTCGCAATTAATAAAATTTTGATTGCGATTTTGATTTGTGTGTCAAACTATCTCCAGACTCATAATCGAGTTGAAATGATGAAGTTTTGAAGTTTTTTGGGGGATATTTCTATATAAATAAGTAGATTTATTTTATTATTATTATTTTATTTTTTTATTTTTTAATATAGAGATGGTAGAATATCTGGATAGTTTCAAGATGCAAAAAAACCCAAGGCACTGGGTTCTTTGCATCTTTTAACTGACTTCCCTTCCCAAAGAGCACCACTGAGTTTTATCTACGGTGTATTATCCTTTGGAGGTCCAGGAAGCGCTTCTTTTGAAACCTTTTTGTATCTGTATAGTTTATTTTGGTTACATTTATGTTTTTCTATGCCTTATTTCATGCTCAAAGTATATTTTATTAATTTTATGTTTTATATGTCGCAAAACTGCTCTAATGTACAGATTTGTAGCCTGAATTTATTTTCAATTTGAAAGTTTTGCATAAATTATCAATAACAAAGTGTTTTTTTTGAGAGAGAAATGCTGAATAAATGCATTGTGTAACTAAAAAATAATCGTTTGAATAATCGTGGTTTCAATATTGACCAAAATAATGGTGATAATGATTTTTTTCCATTATCGAACAGCCCTACCTGCTCAGCTTGTTGCCATGGAGATGTTATTATTTTGGACTGAATGTTCCACAGTATTATATAAACCCAATCGATGCAACTTTATTGAATTAAAGGTGCACAGTGTAACTTTTCTAAGAGAGTGGTGGGTTGTCCCTATGATAAATCTATTGCTTTGACTGTAATGTTCAGTTTTCTATGTTGCATTCATTCGATAACAGGTGTTTTTTAATACAAAAACATGACATGAAAAATGCATTATTGAGAGCGAGCTTATCTCTCCACAGATCTGATGTATAACTCGGCCTTGTCACATCAACTGCTTGTCTCCATGGAGATAGCTATGATATATATATATTTTTGATGTAACGATATCCAAATCTCACGGTACGATATTTATTGCGATATTCTGAAGAGGATAATATAATTGTAGATGGGACACTTTTTTGCTTTTAAAATACCTTGACAAGATTTTGGTGTGAATTATTTCCGTCATAATCCCAAGAATTCAAGTAAAAAACATATTTCTTCATGTTGTCTGCACTGAAATGAATCATGGGATATGTAGTTCCCTATGTTTATAAGCTGTTACTACTATAAAACCATGCATTTAAGCAAAGGATCTTGTAATTCGATATATTGTGACAGCCCACGATATTATTTTAAGGCTTTTGACGATACGATATCACGATATTTTGGTTATAATTACATCCCTAATAGATATGTTTAATAATAACATCTCTATGGGGACAAGCAGGTGGTGTACTCTCTATAAGATTTGTTAAATGGTTCATTACTTTGCATTTTCACTTTGCTTATCTCTACATTTTCAGTATTTCTTATCCCAAAATTTCCAGGAGCTGAGGTGGAAGAGGAGAGATTTCCCACAACTGTGAGTAACATTTAAAAAGAAATATAACTTTTTTATTATAATCCACTGTAGTCTATTCATCAGCATTGAACATTTAATATTCCGCGTGTAAATAAGTGCAGTGTCACAGTATTTTCATATCGCTGCTGGGACTATTTGCAGCAAACATTTCCTATCATTTCTTGAGTCGAGTTATTGTTGTGCTGGGGTTGTGGTGTGGTCCATTTTTATTCATGCACTAGATCGGCATATATATCATACATCAACAGTGTAAACAGGTCTGAACAGTGCACATGTGAGAGCTGCTCTTCTTAAACAAACACAAATGAATAAATCATGCAAAAAAAAAAAAAAGTCTTCTCCGTTGCATCCATAAATTACCTCCAGGGGGCTCTCACTGGCCTCTTAGACAATAGGATTTACATGGATGAAATGTTTTACAAATTTGGTACTTTGAAGTATTCAGAATCACGTGTGTTACTACTGCACTTTTATTATCCTATTATCAGCTGTAGTGTTTTCAAATTTAGGTGAGAATTTAAGAGATATGTTTCACACCTTTTGATAATGTTGATTTAATGATAATGGTTTTGTTTTGTTTTTAGAATGAAGGGTTTATTTTAATTTAAACTTTGAATTCCTGAACTCTTTGTGTTTGAGTTGTGTTGGCCAAGTGTCTCTCCAGCTCTTTCTCAGTGGTGTAAAAACAGTGTGTCAGCAAACAACTACTATAATGCATAACTACATTATAATATAAAAAAGAAATCTATACATGTCGAGATGAACTCTACAAAATAAAAATAAAAATGAACCAGTAAAAACTAAAAGTAATTTTTAGCTGCAACTGTGCAAGACCAGTCAATTTGGGCAGAGGCAAGCAGGGGAGGGGGATGTGCTTCTGTCTGCTCCTGTCTGCTCCTATCTGCTCCTGTCTGCTCCTGTTTGCTCCTGTCTGCTCCTGTGCTTCTGCTCCTGTCTGCTCCTGTCTGCTCCTGCTCCTGCTCCTTCTGCTCCTGTTCTGCTCCTGTCTGCTCCTCTGTCTGCTCCTATCTGTCTGCTCCTGTCTGCTCCTATCTGCTCCTGTTCTGCTCCTGTCTGCTCCTGTCTGCTCCTATCTGCTCCTGCTCCTGTCTGCTCCTATCTGTCTGCTCCTGCTCCTTCTGCTGCTCCTATCTGCTCCTGTTTGCTCCTGTCTGCTCCTGTCTGCTTCTGTTTGCTCCTTTCTGCTCATGTCCCTGTCTGCTCCTCTGGCTTTGCTCCCATCTGCTCCTGTCTGCACCTGTCCCTTTCTGCTCCTCTAGCTTTGCTCCTGCCTGCCCCTGCCTGCCCCTGTCTGACTGTGCTCCTGTTACAAAAAAAAAAAAAAAAATCAGAACTCTATAAAATCTCCAAATTGAAATATTTAGAATTTAGTCATTTATTTTTATCAAATCATTTGTTTGTTAGTTAAATACGACTGTTGGCTGTTCGTTAAATAATCTGCGGTTTGAAAAAACTTTTAGCATTTGTTAAATAAAACATTTGGCTCTTTCACAATTCAGTTTGAAATTTAGTTTGAATATACAGCATATGTTTTGATTTGTTGTCACCATCCATATCAAATATAAACGTATGCAGCCCCACTCCTCCTTCAGTCTGTGCACATACATCGCCCATAACCTCTTCTTCCTCCTCTTCCTCGTCAGACTGTCACTCGTGTGGGATATTACCGCTCCAGCCGGCCCCTCTCGCTAATGCTAATGGCTGATTTGTGACCGGATAGCGCTCCTCAGTTCTCTCTTTCATCCCCCCGTCCTGCTTTTGACCCTCCGAGGCCACCGTAATCATCCCTCGGCGTGCGCACTCCGATAAGTCCCTTACACACCTCTCCTCCCTCCTTCTATCCTCTCCTTTTCTGGTTTTATCACTCCGCGATTCTCCCTCAAAGACCCCCATCATCGGCAGCTCTCGACGCCTCTTTCATCCGAGCAACAGCACATAAGCCGCTAAAAGGCACCAGAAATAACCGGCTTCTATCTCTCCAAAATTGTGATCTTATGAATTCGATTTGGACACTTTAGAAGGAAAAAAAATGTAACAGCACAATTTGTTTTTCCCCTTTTGGGCTGTTAATATCCGCAGAGATAAATTGTGGCGCGCGTTGTGTGTAGTGTTTGTGATAAGGTGGTAAAAAAGCGTGGTTACCTGAATGGGACAGCACCGGTTGTGTTGCCATGGAAAATCCCAATGTTTTTGCTTGATTACATTTTGTTATGGCTTCCCTCCCTGTTTTTTTCCCCCTCAAACTTCTTGAAAACGCCGGAGATGATTGTTTAATAGGGATGATATTGTGCTCGCTTTATTGGCTATTTTCAGCTGCAGCGCGCTGCAGTTTAATAGTCCGGCCGCTTGTTAAAAGGATTACACAGCTGCCCCTCTCGGCTGCTCTCGGTACAAGCTCTGTTAGCACAAACACAGCAGCAGGCCACGCTCTGCCCGCCCAAATGCATGATGGGAGATGCAAAGTTAGCCGCACATTGAAATGAGCTGCAGATGATTTGGCCGTTCCATATCGCAGTGACCTTTAGAAGGCCAGAGGCACTCCCTGACATCGATTACATAAATTGATCCTCACACATTCAAAGGATATTAATTAGACATGGAAAACAAGTGGGCCAACACAAATGCTCATAGTTTAAATGCAAGAGCAAATAAAGCAGGGCCGTGCAGCCACTGACACATGTCAGGTTGTTTATGTTTTCCAGAGTCCCTCAGTGTTAAAGGAAGTACGCCAGGGACCAGCAGAGGCTCCGAGTGTGTTTCATGTCTAAATGCACTTATTATGTTGGTCACTATTGGAGCCAAACAAATGAGAGTGACAGTTATTAGGGCTGCTCTGATCAATATTGTGCTGACAGTGTCATGTCTGAAGCAGGATGCATGCTGGGATGTCATGCTCGTGGCCTGGGTCTTGTCCGTGTCAGCAGCAGCTGTCAGACAGGTCCAGAGTCATACAATGTGTGCTAAAGCTAACAGCTGTTAAGTACGTGCTGCGCGGCGCTCTGGCTCCGAGCTCAGTGCTTTACTCCAGCCTCACACTGGAAATTGGCAGCAGCGCACAGGGACATGAGGGATGCAGCGCGCGCTAACCTATCCTCTCAGCCCCCTGGGAGCCACTTGGCCAGCTTTCATCCACATAATTATAATAAATTTGACATTTCATAGATAATATTGATTTCTTTATTTTAGCATTTCACCATAGGTGACAGTCGAGTGTCAAGAATGAAATTTCTATTGATCTTCTGCGCATTAATCCCTCATGTGTATGTGATCATTTTTATAAGACCTTTTACTGCACATAAATCAATATTTCATATTTCCAGCCATGCCAGAGGAGATGTCATATTTGTAAACTGTGTCTTGACACTAGCAATTCCTTTCTTGTTCAGCTGCAACTGTGCAAGACCAGTCAATTTGGGTAGAAGCGAGCAGGGGAGGGGGGCTGCTCCTGTCTGCTCCTGCCTGCTCCTGTCTGCCTCTGTCTACCTCTGTCTACTCTCTGCTCCTGCCTGCTCCTGTCTGCCTCTGTCTGCTCCTCTACTGCACTCTGCTCCTGTCTGCTCCTGCCTGCCTCTGTCTGCTCCTGTCTGCCCCTGTCTGCCCCTGCCTGCCTCTGTCTGCTCCTGTCTGCTCTCTGTCTACTCTCTGCTCCTGTCTGCTCCTGCCTGCTCCTGTCTGCTCCTGTCTGCCCCTGTCTGCCCCTGCCTGCCTCTGTCTGCTCCTGTCTGCCCCTGTCTGCCCCTGCCTGCCTGCCTCCTCCTCTGAACCCGCTGCTGCTGCTCTGATGATGAAAGATCATTTTTTTTATTCATTAGCTCCAAATGGATGGATCTTATTAATAATGAAAATAAAACTGCAAATCACAGGATTGATTAGATCAGTGTTCAGAGCCGGATATTTAACACTTTACACGCTGCCACTTAAACCACCATTATTTCTAAGAACAAAAAGTCCTCTTGCTTTGCTTCAGTGGGGACAGATTAATCACCATCTGCTAATGCTCTGAATATTCCTGTCCTAAATGGTGCAGCTCAAGTGACTCATGAACTTCTCTGGAACGCCTGCTTTAGTTAAACTGCTCATTTTACCCACAATCCCTCTCAGTTTCTCCTCTGTCTATACGACGTGAGTTTGACGGACTTTAGCTGGGCTGGTAATGGGCCCGGCTCTGCGCGTGGTGCTGCCGGTGAGCTAGTGTAACATGACAATAGCTGTGGAGAATGCACAACAGTTTGGTGAAAAATATGATCACCTGAATGCTGCAGACACCTGACCTTTTCTCCGCCTGCCTTAACATGTCCCTTCCATACAATCAGTGTGAGACGGCGCACAGAAAGGCCAGTCCATTACCAGAATATGCTAATTTTGCCATCCGCTCCTAATTGATGCCATTTTACCAAGTAAACAAGACTTCTGTCTACAATGGATGTGTTTCTGCCAGTTAAAAGGATATTTCAGATCGGCTTTTTGCGGTAATTTTCTCGGGGAGAGCTATTGGAGTGCCATTATTGCAAATTATAAGTCTCTCCTTTTGAAGAGAGCTGCGGTTCTTGCTGTGTTGTTTTTTTTCCCTCTGCTACTTAAAGGCCATCCTCTGTTTTTGTCCAGCTCCAGAGAAGCTTCATTCACGTGAAAGGTGTCAGCGCCGAGAGACAGGCAGGAGCATCACATCCACTCTCTGCTCGCTACTACTGCCCAGAGAGGACAAACTTCGTACTTTTAAAGAAGTATATCGACGTACTATTTACTGAACTCTATATTGTTATTGAAGTATATTTGAAATTACCGTATAGTGTGTAGTTTTGTTTTATTTATTTGGATATATTGATAATGACAGCGATTTTCAAGCAAAAATTTAAAAAATCTGAGTTTTTTTTTGTACAATGTTTATATATATTATAGTTTAACTGAACATATGTTTAATTTTATCCGTTTGAGCAGGAGAGGAGCCACGTTTATGACACTACAAAAATTTAAAAATAAATCTAGTCTTTGTTTTGTTTTGTTATTTTTACTATGTTTATGTTTATGTTATAGTTTATCTGCATATAAATCTGATTTTAATCATTTTAAAGTTTCAAAGTGGAGCAAGCTAAAATTTTAGTTTTTATTCATTTAATTCAAAATGCAGTGGTATCAGTATTGGATTGATATTTTTATACTTGCTGTGGTGTTGCTTGGTATCGGATCGAAACAAAAATCAGTGGTATCACCCATCACTTCTTATAACTGTCCATACGTGCAATTGTAGTCAAAATGTAGTCTTTGATCGTATTTGGAGTATCCCTCACAATACCCAAAAATTGCATTAAGTTTTTATTTTGTTGGTTTTGTCTTTCAATAAATGATATTACTTGAAAATGTAAAAATTTAAATCACAATCAGAACATAAAATTTCATTACATAAGATAGATGTGTATATAGTTTCGTGTTCTGACATGAGCTTGCAGTGTGGTGTATTCCCTCTTCCTTAAAGGCCACGCAGGGCTGTGTCTGTCACCGGAGAGTCTTGATTCATGTGAAAAGTGTCGGTGCCTTTGACAGACCTCGACTCAGGGAAGTGTCAGTTCAGTCGGATGCACTGAAGGCAACAGCGTTCAGTTTGCAGATTGGACTCTCGTGCATATTTCAACACATGCTGTGGTTGAAAACATAGAGGCTCATGTATTCTATTTATAACATAGAGTATACTTTTCAACACATTGACAACTTTTTACTTGATGTCAGTAAATTTAGCGTTATTGTTTTACTTATTTTTAATGTAACAAGATGTATTTTTCAATTTTAAGCACAAAATGTTGTTCCATTGGTTGATAATTTTACTTATTATGTGAAATTTACTCAAAACAAGAGAATATTTTCAAGTAATTTTGACTTTAGATTTTAGTTTTTGCAGTGCAGTGGTGTGTGCTCACAGTTGGTCCAAAAAGAAATAAAGCAAACTCACATGACTTTTTCTGTTTTTCATATAGCAACTCAAACTCAAATGGTAAAAAGTCCTCAAAATGGTGTCCAAATTTGAAGACTTTTTACTTTTTGTTTTGAACTGCTCTGGCAACGCAAAGGTACTAACTGTACATCACTTTGAAACCCATAGGTAGTTTTGACAAAGTTATTCATGTTTAGCTTCATATTGAGATTCAAATCTTAACAATAAATAATAAAAAAATACTACTCTAATCATTTCATAATATCATTTCTGTATTTTTAGTTCACATTATTTATCAGTGATAGTTTGAAACACCTTAAACTATGCACAATATGTCTGTGTTACTTGACATTTTTTAACTCAGAGACAATTTTAGTTTTTTGTTTTGTTTTTCATAATCACAAGTAAGTACAGAGCAGTGGGCGGGGCTAGGGGGTAGGTGAAAACAACAATTTTTTGAGTACCCAAGCCATGAACGCAAGACAATACAGGATTGCTTCACAACATTCAGGAATCAATCAAAATACAACTTTGTCTACACTTATGATGAGGCAACATGGAGAAAAACTAATAAAAGTTAATTTTTGCATAATACACTGCCTATAACTTAACTTTGTAGTTTTATCTTCATTTCTCCGGCACAGGACAGCCCCCGGCACCGTGTGCAGCGCAGGCCCATATAACAGATGCGCAGACAGCCCTGATGATGTCTTCTCTCGCTCTGCTCCTCTCATCCTTCAGATGTCTGCCTGGCCTTCACCACAGCGCCCCCCCATGAGCAAAGTGTCCCAGATCCATCTCCACGTGTCAGGCCCGTAATGCAGTGTGAGGGGCTCGTCCACTGCAGTAACGCTGATGGATAGGCTGTCTGTGTGGGCCTATGCGCTTCGTACAGACAGAGGAGGAGAGGCCCGGGCAGACTGGGGAGCGTCATCCTTTCTACTGGAGAAACAAAAACATGAGGTGGATAATTAGGGTTGAAAAAGTGAAGATCGGATGTCAGATCAGGTGTTAGGTTTGGTTCGCTGACAAAATAAGTAGCTGGTTGGACTTGATTAAAGGAGCACTACTTAACTTTACTGGTGGAGCATCCTTCTCTTAGCCTGATTCATCAGCCGGTTTCACATTGTGGAAACCATCTGATGTCGCAGCATTAAGATTCGTTCACGCGACGGTAGGCGGGTACATTTTTTATTTAACCAATCGCTGCTATTTGGTCGTGATGGATGTAATGCTCCAAATCCCATAGGAAGAAGGGCAATAACGTCTTTCTCCTTGAAAAAAATTCACCAAACATTCTCTTTGTTCCAGCCTTAAATCCTCGATCTCGCGAATCATTGTCAACACAGAATGTTTGACTTCGTCTACATCCATCTCAACCGCTTTGTTTACTGTTGTGCTGTACCACAAAAGTGACCCAGACAGGTGCATGAGTTTGACGCCATGGCTTCACTGCTTTTCACTGATTGGCCGGTGTGCGGTCTACAACTTCTGGGGTTCTTGCAAACTGTCTAGTGTATTCTGATTCCTGACCTAGTCACTGGAGAGAAATTAAATTGAGCGGAGGCACAAGGTGACGCCAGCCTGCCTACCCTTCTCTTGATTGTCTCAGAAAATGTATTGCATTGTATTTGCCTAGAATGTTTCATGTGTATATTTCATTTATTCAATTATAGGCATTTTTAAGAAAAACCTTGGTTTGGTGGAGTCATCTTTGATACTTCACTCCAAATATGACTAAATAAATGTATGTTACCTTATGTATTTTATGCTAATAGAATATACAGTATTATAAATAGACATATATACAAATACATCATATTTTGTATTTTTTGTGTTGAAAGTGAATACTTGCAGAAGACATATTGTCTGCTCTAAAAGTAATTAAATAAATAAAATAAAAGCATACATTCACATCACGGATCAGTACAAATTTGCCTTCTTATTATGATCAGCTTTTTGAGCTTTGGATTTTAATGGTGGTTATGTGCTGTACGTCACAAACAACTCGCTTATGTTGATTGCTGCTCGATTACACAGTGTATCTTACATAATTCTTAAAATTCCTGTTTTTCTTTTCTAGCAGTGTAAACATATGTGTGTATGTGTGTAGGTCTGGTGAGCAGCTACTTCACTGGCACCTGTATCAGAGCGTGCGGAGCTGTCTAAATACTGGACAGAGTGAGTGACAGGAGGCATACACACACACACACACACACACACACAACCCCAGCACATAGACCACACCATCTCATAAAGTCTCACCTCTCTCATTACTTTTTTTTAACATCGCACTTGTAATGGTTCTTTTGGGGTATGGCCAAGTTAAAATTTCAAATTAAGCTCTAAATAAAGAGTGAATAAGTGAATACGCTGTGATAGATATGATTGATACGGTTGTAAAGTGGAAGGCCAATTCCTCAAAATTGTCAGTGCTACTGCAATTACTACTTGTATTTGTACTTTTACTTATACTATTTCTACTATAAATATGAACACAGCCCGGTAATGAACAATATATATTATTTTATTTAGTATTAAGTTTAGGTTATGATGTGATAAGCCTTTATTTTTTTTCCTCAATGAAGAAATTACATTGTTGTAACGCAAAGTTCAGAAACAGCAAGAGAAGAGGATTAAGATAAATAACTATTAAAAGACTAGACTATGGTTATGGTAATACACAGTATATGTACAAGAATGACTACTATCAATGCCACAACTACTATTTCTACTACTACTTCTACTGCTACTACCACAATTTCTACTACTGCTGCTACCTGAGATCGCACTCCCTAATGTTTTACTGTTCTAGAAACCACTAACAAATTTGAACAAAAAAAAAAAAACTGAATAAATTTTATCATCTCATGTAACCATTCCCATCCTCTCCCTCTTTTACTTTTTGTGACCCCTGTTTGAAAATGAGTGGTCTGAATCTTGATTTATCATTACTTGTTTGAAAATTGACCTTTTGAAATCCAATTCTTCGCCGTATAAATGTGTGTTTTTCCCATGGACGAAGACAAACATGGCCATCAACAGGACGACGGAATCCTCGCAAATGTTACTAACGCTTAATACCACGGAATTAACAATCTGTGCTTTATATTTGATTAGAGGCATATCTGGTTATTTCATGATGCACTTAGCAAAGACAAAGCACTGATATAACTATTGATTTTGCCCCCACCGTAACTGAATAAACAATATGTATATCTTATGTTTTTGGAGGGACAATTGAATCAGAATGCACGTACGACATCAAGGTCCCCGCAAGACTGACAGCAATTGAATTTGTCAGTCAGGAATCGGGTTAAGGAGCCCCGGACCTGCCTAGTGGCTACAATGATAGAGGAGGTATTTATAGCGGTGGGCCTTTCTTAGCAACGTAGTGGTTTTAAATGGGTAGTTTTCACTCAGCGGTGCTCAATAACGGGTCTGGACGAGGTCTGCATGCTGGCTCCACTCGGACAAATAATGCAAGGCTTTTTATGGCGCCACAAAATGCAGTTTCTAATGTTGGGTCATATGTGTGTACTTGGTTTTGCAGGTGGTGCTGTGGTGTATAAGGATTGAATGGGCAAATGCATCCAAGAGAGGAAACATGGTATGGACTAGTGTTGTCACAATATTAAAAAGTTTCTATCTTGATGTTGACACTAATGAACAGACTTGATAATCCGTGTATCATTCGCTCATTTGTTTTTCAATATAAAAAACCAAAAATAACAAAACGAAAACACAGCTATTTTCTTCCTTATTTGTCTCCAAAACCAAAATGAAACAACGGATAATGATTAGTTTTTTAAGTTTTCGATTTTGTGTTTAAATGAATAATGGAAAAAACGGATAACGTCTTTTCCGTGACTTAAACTGCACTGTCGGACTGAACCAGGGCTGAATCAGGACGAAAACAGGACTAAACCAGGACTAAACTGGTTTCAGTCCTGGTCTGGTCCCACTCTCAGTCCTGGTCTCAGTCCTGGCCTGGTCCTGGTCTCAGTCCTGGTGCTGTTCCCAGTCTCAGTCCCGGCCTCAGTACTGGTCTCAGTCCCGGTCTAGTCTCGGTCTCAGTCCTGGTTCTGTTCCTGGTCTCAGTTCTAGCCTGGTCAAGGTCTCAGTCCTGGTCTCAGTCCCAGACTCAGTCCTGATCTCAGTTCTAGCCTGGTCCGGGTCTCAGTCCCTGTCTCAGTCCCGGTCTTAGTTCTAACCTGGTCCCAGTCTCAGTCCCGGTCTCAGTCCCGGTCTCAGTCCCGGTCTCAGTCCCGGTCTCAGTCCCGGTCTTAGTCCTGGTCTCAGTTCTAGCCTGGTCCCGGTCTCAGTTCCGTTCTCAGGCCTGATCTCAGCTCAATGGCGCATGTCGGCCGACCGAACATGTGCAGTAGTGTTCTTTTCTCCCGCGGGCATATGGGAATGCACGTGGATCACATGATCGCTTTGACCAGTCGGAACAAGAGGAGCGAGAGCAGAGTGGAGCCGGAGCGAACGATTATAAAGCTGTTTTTAAGACAACTGAAGGGTTTTGAGCTGAGAAAAAGTTTATGATCTAAAAACAGGCAAAAATCGCAAAGAAATCCGACATTTTTGAAAGTGGTAGGTGCCCTGTCAGCTGAACACGAGCAGTTTGTGATTACATTTTGCTCTATGAGAAAAATCCTCTCTTGGCCCAGTGGATTTTTTCCGCTGAAGTACCAGTGAGTGGCCACTACATCAACTAGAGGCAGCTACAAACCAGCAATACCCTATCCAGTTATTTTAATAGATCCATGCCAGCATCACATCACTGCTGACAACAACTAGCATGCTAACAGCGCACCATTTTTACTTCCTGGTTTACGAACAATAAAAAAGCTTCATAATTAGACAGTCTCCTTCTGACCTTAAGAACTTATTTTACATTATATCTATACACAGCAAATCCAAAATGTTTAACTTTATTACATAAAAAATGGGTTTTAGTTTTAATTGTTATACTTCAAATCTTGGACATATTTGATATCTGCTTGTATTAACAACAGTTGTAAGGTGTAATTGATGCTTAAACCTCAGCCCTTCCCCCCACCCTCTTCTCTGGCTCCTGGACCTCTTGCCCCCCGTCAGCCCTGTCCTTCTAATAAGCGCATTATTCCAGTGGATTTCCTGCATTCTGATAAATCAAATTAGGGAGGGCCTCTGACTTAGATAGATTGCGACGAGTAATTAGAGAATCCTCAATGGCTCGCTCACTGCCACTCATTTACACCCGTCTTTGCCAGCACCTATGGGCCCAGCGTGGGGTCAGCGTGTTTTTGCATTTGCTTTTCCTTCTTTAAATTCCGGCCGGGTGTCAGGGAATAGACAGATCCTGCTCCGCAAACTGTCACCGGGGCGGGAGCAGCGGACAGCGCAGTGGGACAGCCTGTAATTGGTGCAACTTGGCGTGGTAAGTGTCCATGTGTGTAAGTGACAAGGAGATCGGAGATAGGGAGAAGCAAAGAGACACAGGGGAGACCGGACACCGCGCGCCATGCAGGTACCACATACAGGGATAAAGAGCGCTGACATACGTGAGGCAGGAGTACAAAGTGTCTTTTAAAGGACTCGTAATACACTATTATCTCATCTATGTTGTAATGTTGTTTCCTCATCACAAACATACTTGGAGTTTTGTTTCATTCACACATGTTAAACACACAAACCCTGCATTTTTAGACTGAGTTCTTCTATCAAAAAGAAATTTTAAGCTTTGGAGAAGTAGACAGACTAATAATACAGCATTCTGTTGTCCGAGAATCAGGAAGCTGCATGCTAGTTGTTGTTAGTTTTTCCATTCTGGTCTCTGAAAGTACATAACTCCTCACAGTGAATAATTAGGACGCTCTGAATGCATGAAGTAAATGAAGAATAATTTTGGACCACTGCAAACACGTTGAAATAAAGTAGTTCTGTTTTTCACATTTTTAGATATAGTCCACTCTAAAACAGCAATGTAAAAAAAATCAAAAATGGGCTCAGTGATGGTACCCATACTATTTGATAAAAAACAACAACTTTATAACCGCCCTACCACACAAACCAAGAAGAAAATGATTACCATATTTTTCAGACTATAAGTCGCACTTTTTCATGGTTTGGGTGGTCCTGCGACTTCTCCAGTTCGTCTTATATATTAAAATTTTCACACTGACAACCGCGAGAGGGCATTCTATGCTTGTGTGCCAGTATCTGCTACTTTTGTACCAATGTCACTTGGCTCTACTGTGCATGTCTCCTGCAGAAAGAGCTGCTGCAAGTAGCAAAATATGCAGCGAAAACGGTATTTAAACAGCAGAAAGAAAGTTTGGAGTGTGCGGGAAACTGTCAACCGGCAGGATGCGCCATGCAACTTTCTTGGAAGTCACTGGATGGATCGACAAAGCCTGGACTTCAGTGACAACCGAAACCATCCTGTCAGGATTCAGAAAGACTGGAATAATTCCAGCTGGAACTGATGCTGAGTCTGACGATAGCTATGCAGAAGAGGAAGCGGTGCTCTGTTTACCTCCGGAGGTCACGGAGTTTCTCAAAAGTGACACCGAGGATGAAGAATTCAGTGGATTTGGAGTGAGATGGAAAGTTTGGTAAACTTGTTCTGTTCTGTTGTTTAGGCTAGTTACCTGAAGAACTGTTCCTATGTTACCATTAACAGTCTGTTGTTCTATATTCTATTGTTATTACTATAACTTGCCTTTCAAGATGAAATGTCGGTTCCTGGTCTCTGATTTTATAAAATAAGTTTCTCCTAAAAAGTGTGACTTACAGTCTGATGTAACTTATATACGTTTTTTGCTTCTTTATTATGCATTTTTGGGCAGGTGCGACTTATATTCCAGGGCGACTTATAGCCCAAAAAATTCGATATGCAGACAGCCTGCTCATTTTTCTCAGTAAGCCACAATGGAAAGAAGCAGGTTTCAGGGCATTTTCAAATCTCAAGTATGTTTGGATATTTTTTATTTTTTGTTAATTTTTTATATATGTATGTATGTATGTTTATTTACAATGTTATGTTGCAATCTTATCCTAAATGTTTTGACTTTTTCAACAATGCAACTTAACCATTTTCTAATCCTTCATCTACACTCAATATATTTGCCACATACACTTTTTGCTACATTTTATTCCCAATCCACTTTTCTCAGTTTTTTCCCCACTTTGTTTTGTTCATTCATCAACCTCAAAAGCATTTGTAACCCTAATATCCCTTTCATTGTGACTGCGGTCCATAAGTCAGCGGAGAGCCCATTGCGCTGGTGTACTTTACAATCATCATGTGGTCCAAAACACTGACAGGTGCACTTGCTCTTGATCTGCCGTGTCCCGCTGAATCGTTTCTCTTCCTTTCTACGGCCTCCTCTGTGCGCGCCATCACAAACCGTCCTGACACCACTCACTTTTCTCCCCTAAAAAGAATGGATGAAGACGGAGAGAGGAGCTGCCCCGGGTGATGCATGAGGACGGCTGTCGGGATGGGGGGGTGGCGGAGGTTGGAGAGGAAGAAGAAGAAGAAGAAGGGGGAAGTCAAAATAGCATGCGGATTTAGCAATAGGAGAGTGGTAGCAGTGACAATACCTAGACCTAGACCTAGTCCTGTCTGTGCAGCTGGTACATTTAAAGGTGCATTGTGTAACTTTTCTCGTGGAGGGTCCATCACCTGCTTGTTTCTGTGGAGATGTCATTACTGTGCCTGGAATGTTCCACAGTATGACATTAAACAGCTCTATCTTACATTTATTGTTACAGTGGTTTTATTGCTCAAAAATACTAGAAAAACAGGCTTTCTGACTGAGCAGGGTCTAGGGATGTAACAATAACCAAAATATTGTGATATCGTATTGTCAAAATTCTCACAATAATATCGTGGACCATCACAATATATCGAATTACAAGTCTCTTTGCTTAAATTAAGAGTTATGGTGCAGTAATAGCTAAAAAAGACAGAGGGAACTACATAGACCATGATCCTTTGCTCCATTTCAGTGCAGACTACAAGAAGATATAACAGTTCTAAGCACTTTTAAGTCCTAGTTCTTTAGATTAAGTCTTGTCAAGGCATTTTAAGAGTAAAAAATAGCATGTTACCAATTTCATTAGCCTCCACAAAATATCGTAATAAATATCGTATCATGAGTTGTATAGCGTGAAAATATCCTGAGAGATTTGGATATTGTTACATCCCTAATTGTGAGTCTCCCCACCATATCGTGAGCTTTCCCACGATATCGCAATAAATATCGTACCGTGAAGTTCATACCGTGACGATATCGTATCATGAGACTTGTATATCGTTACACCCCTAGCTGGGTCGCTTCTCCACAGATCTGACCTATAACTTGGTCTGGTTTGGTCTCCATGAAGATAGAAATGTTTAATACCATATTGTGAAACATTCCAGACAAGGTAATAACATTTCCATGGAGAAAAGACTCTTTAAACACATCTCAAGTTACAGGTTAGATCCGTGCAGAGGTGACCCTGCTCACAGTACTAATGTATTATTAAGTATTTTTCAACCAGTAACACCTGTAACTGAATAAATGCAAGATAGACACGATTAATGCCATACTGTGGAACATTCCAGGCATATCAATAACATGAGACAAGCAAATGGAAGACCCCATCCTAAAAGTTAGAAAAGTTACAAAAGCTGCACATGCTTAATCAAGTAGACCAACATTCATTCCCTCCCCACACTGAACTGGCCAGCTGATAAAACACGGCTGCTAATCTGCCATTAACCATCGATCACTCACATGCTGCTAGTACATTCACACTTGACTGAAGTATAATGCCTAACGACACAACAAGAATAGAACTGCTAACCTTCTGGTCACAGGGCGACCCCTCAACCACATTAAGACCAGATGATCACATTGTCAGCAAGCATTTATGCAGAACAATGACATTTTTAAATTTTTTGTTTATTTATTTATTTATTTATTTATTTTTGCGTCATTTGGTTGAGGAGATCTGCCGAAACACAACTGGTTCACTGCCGAATTTTACCATTTTTCACTTATATGAAAACATAAACTAGTGGGCAGAGATAGGAGTATGTGAAAAGACTTTTTTTGTGTGTGTGCCTCAAATACAGTAAATAAGAACCAGACATCATGGTCGTAAAAGGCAATATAACAACAACTAGCATGCTAACCACAAACTTCCGAATTCTCGAACAATGAAACGCTTTATAACAGTACACAGCAGACTTCTTTGGACTTTATTTTCTATCTGTACAAGACCATTTAGATCTAATTTTCTCACTCAGCCCATCTCCTCGACAAAAAATCAATCAAAATAAAACTCTAAGCACATAAGTTAATGATAAGGGAGCAATATTGTGATGGTTTAAACCTCGTATAAGTTGATTTTACATAATATATCCCCTTTAAACTCGATCCATGTCTATTGTCTGGACGGCTCCTCCACTCCTCGGCCTTATGGAGAGGATCAGTGACACCATCTCAGCAGCTGATAACACTGCTAAATATTGATCTGTGCGTCACACGTGTCAAAATTCCCCGTCTTTAATTAGAATTTTCCCCTCAGCGCCGTGGCAGAGCTAACTGAATATATTAGACGTGAGCGGAGGGGCGGAGGAGGGGTGTAATTGTGACCCCCTTGTCTGGGATCTGCCCTCCTGAGTTTTCTGATGACTCCCAACTGCCTGTCTATGGTTCTTAATGTTTCCGCTGAGAATAACCAGTCGTGTATAAGGGCTTCCAATTCAACCTGCCACAAAGACTTGATTTTTTTTATTTTTTTTTTTACACCGGGTTCTTAAAGATGCATTGTGTAACTTTTCTGGTGGAGGATCCGTCAAATTTTTAAAATCTTTTCTCCATGTAGATGTTATTGCTTTGTCTGGATGCCTGTTTTTCGAGGTATTTTTGAGCTATAAAACCACCTGTAATTTAATAAATGTAAGGTAGATCTGTTTAATGTCATACTGTGGAACATTCGAGGCAGAGTAATGACATAACCACAAAAAAAAACATTTTAGACTTAGACTTAGACAAACTTTATTGATCCAAGGGGAAAATAATTTTGGACACAGCAGCTCACACATCACAATATAATATAATAATAGAGTAAAAATATAAACAGTAATAATACATTTAAAGTAAGTAGCAAAAAAGAACAAGAAACAGTTTCAAATAAGACATAATTATATATAAATGTACAGTAAAAATAAAATAGATAAATAATAAAATATAAAATCACAGCTTTATACAAGAGGTGTATAATGATTGACAAGAGATATGGTTATCTGTTACATAAGGGTGAGTAGTTGTTCAGTTGTAGGGAGTATTATCTGTTACATAATGGTGAGTAGTTGTTCAGTTGTAGGGAGTATTATCTGTTACATAATGGTGACTTCTTGTAGTTGTAGGGAGTATTATCTGTTATAATCAGTTGTAGGGAGTATTATCTGTTCATAAGGGTGACTTCTTGTACGGTTGTAGGGAGTATTATCTGTTACATAAGGGTGACTTCTTGTACGGTTGTAGGGAGTATTATCTGTTACATAAGGGTGACTTGTTGTACGGTTGTAGGGAGTATTATCTGTTACATAAGGGTGAGTTGTTGTACGGTTGTAGGGAGTATATCTGTTACATAAGGTGAGTTGTTGTACAGTTGTAGGGAGTATTATCTGTTACATAAGGGTGAGTTGTTGGTTGTAGGGAGTATTATCTGTTACATAAGGGTGTTGTACAGTTGTAGGGAGTATTATCTGTTACATAAGGGTGACTTCTTGTACGGTTGTAGGAGTATTATCTTGTTACATAAGGGTGATTGTACGGTTGGGAGTATTATCTGTTACATAAGGGTTGTACGGTTGTAGGGAGTATTATCTGTTACTGTACGGTTGTAGGAGTATTATCTGTTACATAGGGTGAGTTGTTGTACAGTTGTAGGGAGTATTATCTGTTACATAAGGGTGAGTTGTTGGTTGTAGGGAGTATTATCTGTTACATAAGGGTGAGTTGTTGTACAGTTGTAGGGAGCATTATCTGTTACATAAGGATGAGTTGTACAGTTGTAGGGAGTATTATCTGTTACATAAGGGTGAGTTGTTGTACAGTTGTAGGGAGTATTATCTGTTACATAAGGGTGAGTTGTATGGTTGTAGGGAGTATTATCTGTTACATAAGGGTGAGTTGTTGGACAGTTGTAGGGAGTATTATCTGTTACATAAGGGTGAGTTGTACGGTTGTAGGGAGTATTATCTGTTACATAAGGGTGAGTTGTTGTACAGTTGTAGGGAGTATTATCTGTTACATAAGGGTGAGTTGTATGGTTGTAGGGAGTATTATCTGTTACATAAGGGTGAGTTGTTGCACAGTTGTAGGGAGCATTATCTGTTACATAAGGATGAGTTGTACAGTTGTAGGGAGTATTATCTGTTACATAAGGGTGAGTTGTTGTACAGTTGTAGGGAGTATTATCTGTTACATAAGGGTGAGTTGTTGTACGGTTGTAGGGAGTATTATCTGCTACATAAGGATGAGTTGTTGTACAGTTGTAGGGAGTATTATATTTTACATAAGGGTGAGTTGTAGTACAGTTGTAGGGAGTATTATCTGTTACATAAGGGTGAGTTGTTGTACAGTTGTAGGGAGTATTATCTGTTACATAAGGGTGAGTTGTTGTACGGTTGTAGGGAGTATTATCTGTTTCATAAAGCTGAGTTGCTGTACAGTTGTAGGGAGTATTATCTGTTTTCATAAAGCTGAGTTGTTGTACAGTTGTAGGGAGTATTATCTGTTACATAAAGCTGAGTTGTTGTACAGTTGTAGGGAGTATTATCTGTTACATAAGAGTGAGTTAATGTACAGTTGTAGGGAGTATTATAGTATGAACGTAGTCCTGTATCTGTCACTGTTTGAGCGGAGGTGTAGGAGCCTGTTGGAGAACGAGCTCCTCTGTCCCTCTATAGTCTGGTGCAGTGGATGAGCAGGAGCGTCCATGATGGAGAGCAGTTTGACTTGACGGATCCTCCGCCAGAAAAGTTCCATAGTGCACCTTTAAAAGCACTGTACCTAACAAAACTAGTTTGTTTTAAGTGGTTTGCAGTGGTACAAAGTTATCACTCACTTACTTAATGCTTGCTGAGCGTACTAACTATGCAACAAGATGAGTTAATACATGCTTCTCACAACTAAGCAACAACAACTAGCATGCTAAATGTGCACTTCCTGATTCTCTGACATTAAAACGGTTTGTAATTACATGCAGACAGAACACTGCAGACTTATTTTGTTCTGGGACAAGACAGATATTTGCTCAAAAGAAATTGGGTACAGGGCCTTTAAAAAAAAAAAAAAACATTGTGAGATTATATTTCACTAATTTGTGATTATATGACAGAGTTTGCAAAAAGAAAGTTTAGAGAGGGAGAAGAAGAAGAAAAAAGGGAGAGAAGCCTTTGTGGTTAGAGATGCTACATGTTTCCCTGGCAACTTGAGTTTGATGTCTCATTGCCAAACTTTTCTCAATACTCTAACCCCATTACTCTCGAGGCTCACAATAAATAAGAACCAGGCATTATGGTCATAAAATGCAATATAACAACAACTAGCATGCTAACCACGCACCTCCCTATTCACGAACAAGGAAAAGCTTTATAATTGAGACGCAGACGGTACACAGCAGGCTTATTTGGACTTTATTTTGATCTGTACGGGGTCATTTAAATAAAAAATATTAGACAAGAATTTCAAAGTTTTATGTACGAACAGACCTAATTTGCATTTTCTCTCTCAGCCCAGCTCCTCCTCTCTCCTGCACTCGTCTATATCGAAACTGGTCTTTTTGCAGGACTCTAGCCCTGGCCCTCTTCAGCCCACTTCAGGACGGGCCAAGAGCCATAAGGTGCTGTTTTCTATTTGTTTGCTTCATGCTTTGGTGCACCACTCACTGACCTGTGCTGGCCACGGTCTACACATGGGAGGTGGCCGCAGCCAATCAGAGCGCGGCACAAAATTAACACTGATCTTTCCGTTCTTGAGGAGGGGCCAGCGAAAATGGCAATCTCTTGACCATGTGCGGAGTCATATTTAATTAAAAATGGGGAAATTGGGCTGCCCTGTATATCAAAATCTACCATGCTTTTTGTTGCATATGTGGATATTATTTGTCTTGTGTGGTTTCATTTTTAGTTATAATGTTACATCTGTTTTTATAGCTTGGTTTTCAGTAGTTTTCTAAATAATTTGTTGTTCCTTTTCACTGTATTTCAAATAAACTCCTTTTTAGTCTGTAACGGCTATTGATAAGTAATGATATACCTAAACTGATGTTGAATTTAATGTTTATTAAGACCATTTTACACCCATATTTTGGTCATATAAAATTGACCATTTCAGCTTTTAACCAAGTAACACAGTTTGTCTCTCCGTGAGCCTCCTGGGTTTTGTTGTAATAGACTTTCTGTGTTTTAAGTTTGTTGGCCTATTTTTGTCTATTACACTAAAAAGGTCCCGGGTTCAATCCCTGTATTTGTGCGGCTTTATCTATCCCCATTATACAGAACCAACACAGTGGGGACATTCACAATCTTGGCTTAGTTACTAACTTTTTAAAAAAATCTTACATAAGTGCTGTCTCACACTCTTAAGTACCCTCTATATCAGGGGTCATCAAACTTTTTTCTTTGGGGGCCACATTATCGCTCCTGACTGTGATGGGGGGCCGGGGTCAGGCAGAATTGTATGACCCTGACCACGTAGAGTATATTCTTTGAAAACCGCCACACTTTCTTTACATATCAGACAAACTGCACAGTCCATATACTGAAAAAAATAAAATAAAATTAGTCGTCCACTGTTCTTTGAAAATTCGGCACTCTGTCAACCTTTCGTACTTTCTACTTACACTCGTACTTACACTCGCCATTTTACTGTCCTTAACTGCACTACAGTACTCTGCACGCGTGTTCACTGTCACTGTTTCATCTTGAGCTTGTCAGATGGTGAAAATTCGGCAGCAAATGTACACACTTCATATAATGATTTCAATATAAATAGAAATACTTCATATAAATATCATTTTTTACTTAAACACAATGGATTCCAGGCACTCTAAAGAAGTAGAAAAAGTAAAAAAAAATATAAACTCGCACGAGGAAAAATATAGTTAAAAGACCTTTATTTGAATGGCCAAAGCCAACATTCAAATAAATGGCTTCTTCATGGCCATTCAAATAAAGGCCTTTTAAATATATTTTTCCTCCTGCAATTTAAAAAAAAAAAACTTTTTCTACTTCTTTGGAGTGCCACCCTCTACCTGCTCCTACTGGTTGGAACACCTGCAGCAAACAGCCACATTTTCGTTCTTTCTGCACAAATATCATTTTTATATTGAAAAAACCAACAAAATAGAAGATGCAGACTTGTTATTATTGGCCAAAAAGTAATAAAAAAAAAAAATAGGCCATGCCAGCTTTTGAGGATTGCCTCATAGGGCTAGTTCAATTGGTGGGGGGCAGAGGGGCTGGGGGGCCGGACTAAGGGGTGTGGAGGGCCTTAGTTTGATGACCCCTGCTCTATATTGTGTAAAAGTTCTTTTTGTTTTTTTTACCGTTTTAGCCAATGGTCCTATAATATTAAACAATTCCATCTTTCTTTTACTTTCGAACCTATTCCATGTACCCCCGTGGCAAGTACTCACATGCCCCCAGGTCCCTGTACCCCTGGTTGGGAAACACTGTTATTGTGTTACAGCACCAACATTGAATGGCCCTTACCAAATTATGAACCTATGAACCATGAGTGAAGAATATGTTTTAGCCCCAACAAACGTCTTTTACACTGATTTTGAACCATGACAGAGAAAAAATTGTCTGGGATAGTCACACACAGTTACATGGTTTTCATCTCATCTCATCGCTGATTGGATAAAATGGTCTGTACCTTCTGCTTTCATATGGTTCTGTCAGTAAAATTTCTCTTAGGAACAGTTTTGACTTTTAACTCTTTAAGATGTCTTTCAGTCTTGGTTAAATTATTCAATCTTTTTTTTTTTTTTTGTTAAATTGTACAAAAAACTGGACTGTAAAATAATTTCTGATTGACCAAGGACAGAGCCAGTGGAGTCTATTGGAGAGAAGAATGAGACAGACTTTTCAATCAGAATATCTCCTCTAAACTATCCTCAGTCCTCAGCATCCACAGCATCTTGATCTGCTATCTCATTTCCTCAGAACTTCTTACTCTTCTCCGTCAGTTCCTCAGAACATCTCAGTATACTCCATCTCTAAAGAACTGTCTCATTTTGCTTTATCAACTAAATCTCAATTTCTTCCAACTCCTTCCAGGGGCTTAGGTTTACATAAGGATGTCACAACCAATATTTGGAGAAAACTAAATTAATCAATATTTGCCATTTTATTTTAATAAACAAAAATATAAATTTATTCTGATATTTTTCCAAACTCAATAGTATTAAATTAACATGTTTTAGTTCACATTTTGTTTATTAGACATTCTGAGATTCATGTATATTTTGAAACATACAAAAGACTTCTGTATTTTTCATTTTTTCCCAAAATATAAATAGAATGCATGGAGTAAAATTTCTCTTAGGAACAGTTTTGACTTTTAACTCTTTAAGATGTCTTTCAGTCTTGGTTAAATTTAGGCTTAGTTCTTTATGGTTCATATAAACAAACAAAATACCATGTTTGAATGCAGCTCCTCTGGCCCCAACGTGACCCAAAATTCATCATAAAAGTCACTACATTTAGAGCCAGACACTATAATTTTCACACTGATATTGCACTCATTTCAAATACAAACCGCAGTGTTTATTTTATCTCTCCACCTGTGCCCTGCTTTGCCATTTTCATATTCAGATACTTCCAGAATATTCTAATATCATCCGATTATTTTTGTGTGGGGGGGGAATTCAATCCGATCCCCGGAATTCACTACATGCAATATTCATAGTTGATCCATAGAGTGTATTGGGCCTGGGAACTATTTGAAGAGGAAAGTTCATGTGCATGTTGATGGATTGTGCATGTCTGGGCCTACTCTATATGGATAGGGAGCTTGTTTGAAGGTCAGTGCTCGTCTTTGGCTGCTGTGGGTGCCTCCTCTCCCCTCACATTGGGCTGCTCCCTGCGCGGATGACGAGGTTGGGTGACCCGGGTGCGGAGGCAGATGAATCTTTTTGAGGTCTTCTCCTTTCTGTCACTGAGAGCTCTTCCAGTCAGCCTTTCATGTAAAAATATACGCTTTCCTTCTCCGTGCAACCTTTTCACGCCTTTGATATTTTGGGTTTTTGTTTTTTTTGTTCGAAGTACAGAGCAACAGTAGAGTATGTACAATTTTAAGGTTGGTTTGCGCTGTATGTACAGTATTGTGGCGTTGTGTTTCTGGCATGTTGTTTCTCACTTGCAGACATTAGCTGCCCTTTGAAATACATAAAATGATTACTCAAACACATGACATACATAGATCCCTGTAGGTAAAAATAATGTGATACCAGATTTGTTTTGTACTAGACCAGTTTTGGGAAGGATCTTAACACTTTAAATGTCTGTGGATGACTGTATTTCTAACTATGCTTCATCTCCTGAAATAATTGAATTAAAGGTGCGATTGAGATGTTATTGCTTTCACGGAATGTTCAATGTAAACTTTCTTTCTTGCTGTGAGTAGGATGCATGTTCCATGGAGACATTTGGTATTAGACAAGTTTAATTCTGTACTGTGGAACATTGCAGGCAAAGCAATAGCATCTCCATGGCGTGCTGGTGGTATACTCTGCAAGCAGAATTGTTACGCAGTGGACCTTTAAAGGGACAGTCCAGAATTTTGGAATTTTAGCCAGAGTGTTGGAGGCGTGTGGAGACACTTTTTTAAATATTCCATCCATTCCTTGTATTTGCAGAGGTCGCTGGTGCTAGGCTAGTGCATGTCAATGGCCATAGTTAGCCTGCCACTAAAAACAGTCTTACCCACTCCACAAAACACCTAAAGCAAATCTGTTATTACACCAGACTGTCAATGCAAATGTCTGTGTTGATAGAATAATGTTTGAAATAAAACTAACTTTGCACGTCATGAATTGTTGCATGTTGAGGGACTATTTTCTCACATATCAGTCCGCCACTGCCGAGCTTTCTATCAGGAAATACAACTCACTGCGGCTACTCAGACATAAATCCTTCAAATGCAAGGTTGGTTTTACTTCTAAAATGATTTTATCGACACAGACATTTACATTGACAGTCTGATGTAATAACAGCTTTGCTTCAGGTGTTTTGTGGAGTGGGTAAGACTGTTTTTCGTGGCAGGCTAACTATGGCCATTGACATGCACTAGCCTAGCACCAGCGACCTCTGCAAATACAAGGACTGGATGGAATATTTTAAAAAGTGTCTCCACACGTCTCCAACACTCTGGCTAAGTAGGAAATGAGGTCTTATGTCCAAAATTCCAAACTGTCCCTTCAAAATTTGTTTGCAGGAAAGCTCAACAAACATGCAATTGCCAGATACTACTGACCAAGATGACTTATGATCTGGACTAGGATCTTCTGACACAACACTGCTGTCAACCAAAGCTCCCAAAAGGTTGATCATGTATTTCTCTATGAGGTTAGTAAAAACTACTTCACATGACTTAACACTTACCATAAAACGTGTGTAAATACCTGCTTTTAATACACAGTATGGATTAAAAATGTGTTTTCCTAACCTCGAAGAAAGAAAGTCTCGTCTTAAACAAAGTACCAGTGACATAATTCCACATATATTGGCTTGTCTTCAGAGTGGTACAAAAAGCAGTTATTGATCACAGACTCTCCCTGCTGAGTCTGTACTGACTTGGCAGGTGCCTTATATAGTATTTGTCTACTCTTTTACAGTTTAACGTGTGATTTTTCCTAATCTTACAATGACATGACAAAGCTGTAAGAAAACCTCTGGGCCCCTTCTGCCCCCTGCCCCTCCACTCCGCACCACCCAGGAACTCTCCCATCTCAATACATATGTGTACTTATATCTCTATGGGGGTTTTGTAGCGAACAGTTTCTACACGCGTCCGTTCTCCTTGTCACTCTGTTTACATGCCTATATGCTTTATGTATTCAAAGAAATATTCATGCATACGCTATGGGCAGGCGGTGAGCGGGGCCTGCCGGAGATTCAGACAAGCGTGTGAGTGAATTTCAGGCTTGTTTACCTCCAGTTAGACGACGGCAAGAGACGCAAGGAGCGAAGAGAGGAAGAGGAAGTTGTGCTGACTCGAGTGGGTTCAAGAGGAAATCAAATAAAGGAAAGAGTGTGTGTTTCTTATGGAGTTCAGGTTCAATGTAGGAAGATTTAGTTGTGAGACATTTGTAATTTGTAGTTAAAATGACACATTGCCTCATAGCATATTTGTCTTTTTTTCAAGGTTTTCAAGAAAATATAAAAATGAGATGTAAACAAATGTATGTCAATAAGATGACTGGGTTGGTTTGTGCTTTTTTGGCTGTAAAATTCTTTCTTATTGTCCAAGGACAGAGCCAGTGACAGCTTATAGACAGTAGAATAAGACAGAATTTTCAATTTCGCCAAAAAATGAAGTTGGGATTTGTGTACACAGTTCTTCTAGTCTCATTCTCATTCACTACATTAGAGCCAAAATATCTCCTTTAGAATATCCACAGTCCTCAACATCCACAGAACATCTTGATCTGTTTTTTCATCTCCTCAGAACTTATTATTCTCCTCCATCAGTTTCTCAGAACATCTCAGTATACTCCATCTGTAAAGAACTACCTCGTTCTGCTCCATCAGCTGTTCAACATAATGTCAATTTCTTCCGTCGCCTTCATTATCTCCTCAAAACCATCACACTCTTCTCTATCAACTCCATCACCAGCTTAGAACATCTCAATTTTCTCCATCAGCTCCTCAAACCCAATTCAAGTTGCTCCATCACCTCCACAGAACATCTTGTCTCTTCATAACTTCCTCAGAATATCTCATTTCTCCCCATCGTCTCCTCTGAACATCACACTCTTCTCCAGCTCCACTTCAGAACATCTCAATATCCCTCGTCTCTACAGAACTACCTCACTCTGTTGTCTTAGTTGTCTCCCTCACCTCCACAGAACATCTATCTGTCCATCTATTTGTCCATAACTTCCTCAGAAAAATCTCATTCTCTCCACCTTCTCCTCTGGACATCATACTGTTCTCCATCACCCTTTTAGAACATCTCATTATCCTCCACCTACTCCAAAGAACCAACTCCTTCTATCATCTCTATCATCCAATTCTCCTCTATCATCTCCTCAAAACCATCTCAATTTTCTCTGTTTCCTCCACAGAGCATCTAATCTCTCCATAAATTCCTCAGAAAAATCTCATTCTCCCCATCATCTCCTCTGAACATGACACTCTCCTCCAGCTCCACTTCAGAACATCTCAGTATCCTCCATCTTTAAAGAACCACCTCATTCTGCCCTCTCATCTTCTCACAACCATCTCAATTTTCTCCATCACCTCCACAGAACATTTAATTTGTCCATAACTTCCTCAGAACATCTCATTCTCCCCATTAACATCACATTCTCATCCAGCTCCTCTTCAGTACATCTCAGGATCCTCCATCTCCAAAGAACTTCCTAATTCTGCCCTATCATCCTCTCACAACCATCTCAGTTGTCTCCATAACCTCCAGAGAACATTTAATGTCTCCATAACCTCCTCAGAAAAATCCCATCCTCTCCAGCACCTCCTCTGAACATCACCTCTTCAGAACATCTCATTATCGTCCACCTGCTCCAAAGAACCAACTCTCTCCTCAAAACCATCGCAACTTTCTCCCTCACTTCCACAGAACATCTCATCTCCCTAACCTCCTTCGAACATCTCCTCAGATTATCTCATCTCCTCCATCACCTCGTAGAACGTCTCGCCTGCTCCACCTCCTCTGACTCATGCTCGGATTACATGCGCATGACTGTTTTTAATGTTTGACTTCACACTCGCTGTCAGCGCGGCGACACATGGAGGAGCAGATTGTGGTGGGCAGGCGGCCAGAGCATCGGACCACGCTGACATTTTACACACACTGACACGAGACAGAGGCAGGGCACTTTGCATCTTTCAAACACAAAACAGAAAAGCACAAAGCAACTGGATCACTCTCGTTTTCAGAGTTTTTCGCCAGACTCACCAGACGCCACTTTGGTTCCAGTTGCTAATGTAAACAAATCCAAAATGCAACGGCCTGAAGAGTTTTAACTTGATTTTCGAGCTTTCATTTCTTAAATTATTAACCATTTCAGCCCATTATAAGTCAGTAAAAAGCCATGTATAGAACTTATAGCACAACATTAATTGGGGTCTGGTCAAGCAGTAATGGAGGGAAACGGGCAGATTTTTTACATTCAAATAGCTCAGATTCAGAAACTAGAGGGACAATTGGAAATAAGTAAGGTATCAGAATGTAGGAAAGAGTTACACTCCAACAGGGTCAAGTTAAACCTGTGATATTCTTTCAAGTTGTTGACAAAAAATTAAAAAACTCATGTCGGTAACGGAGGGAATGAAATATGCAGCACTTTATGGGCAATAAATACAAAGAGCGATAACTAGTGGTTCTCACTTACATATCCTTAACAAACTGGTTTGAATATTTGCTTCATATAGTTTTCTACCATATGGTACAAGATTAGGTTGAAAAACCTCTTACTTTTTGAGTAATGAGATTTTTTATTAAGAAAGGTCATGGTAACGGAGGGAAAAGTAACGGAGGGAAAATTGTGCAAACAAGTAGAAGGTCCATGATTTTACATAATTTGTCAACTTTTTTCTTCTGAAAACTTTAATATTACTAAACTAGAAACTATTTCTATAAAATATGGCAGTCCTTCCAAGCAAATTTTTATCATTTTAAATACATTTTTTTTGAAAAATCATGTACCTTCATCAACAGTTCAAAGATGGAATAACACAAGATATGATGAAATACATCAATTTATTTACATGATTTGCAGGTCTTTGAAATTGAGAAATAATTTTTTATTCGATGTTGTATACAGGGTCTGTTTAAAACGTATGTAACTTTAGAACCTAACTTTAGAAAATGGTACAGAAAAAAGGTAAACAGTTTCATAAACTAGAGTACATATGTATCTGTTGAATACATTTTTATATCAGATGCATTAACTTGAATTTTTGGCCTTGCTGTTTACTTCTGCTTGACCAGGCCCATTGGTAATATTATCTATTTCAGGCCTGTCACAAAATCAATACCTAGATTCTAATCAATACAATATTTGGTACTGAAACTAGATACTCATTTTCAATTCATTTCAGTCTTTATTAAGGACACATAATATCTGGTTCATAGTAAGTATATAAAAATAAAAAGAACAAAAATTTTAATATACAATGCAACTTAGACTTAGACTTACACAAACTTTATTGATCCACATGGGAGATTATTTGGGCACAGTAGCTCACACATCACAATAAATATAATAACAGTATTATATAATGTAAACAGACAAGAGTGCCAGTTTCTCCACAGTTTCGAGGTGAATCAGACGGAGCTCCTCACAGGACACACTAGAGTTTGAATGACTTGATTGTTCAGATTCATGGCTCCACACATCAGTGAATAAATACAACATCTAATCGTGACAAAGGAGTTTTCAAGCATTTCACTGGCGCTACAAAACCTCAGCGCTTTCAGGAATATTCTCAAAGAGTCATAAGCCACTGTCAAACTCTGGAAACTCTTTTTCTTGTAGTTGTGCCAAAGATGTGCAGTACACAAGGGCGAGCAGAAACATTTGAAAAGTGCAATTTTGACATCACTGGAGCACATGGAGAACTCACGGACAAGAATACTGGCTTACACAGCTGTCTATACATGTGTCTGTCATCTGAGAGGTCACTGGTGACGTGATGCCAAGATATTTATGTCCATACATGTCCAAGATATCATTTGAACAGTGTTGATGATAATTTATGTTTTATCAGAACTAGTGTACGGCCACATGTTGAATATCTGTTGTCAAAAAAAGAGTGTTTTATTCTCATGGCAGTATCAAAATTGGTATAAACTTTATGCTCAAAAACATGCATAGATAGTCCTGACCAAGTTTCCCAACAAGATTATAGAGATGGGTCCAACTGCTCTTGATGGGGTGTTGCAGCATCACTGAAGGACGGGTCAAACGCAGAGGGCAAATTCTCCTATGGGGACAATAAAGTGTAGCCAGGCTGGTGTCACCTAGTACCTCTGTTCAATTTCATTTCTCTCCAGCGACTAGGTCAGGAATCAAAATACACTAGACAGTTTGCAAGAACCCCCGAAGTTGTAGACCACGCACCAGCCAATCAGCGAAGAGCTGTGAAGCCGGCATATATACACATAAATAAATAAATAAATAAAGTACCTGCCTACTGTCGAGCGAACAAATCCTAATGCTGCAAGGTCAGACAGTTTCCATGAAGTGAAAGTGATTTTTATTTTTTTTTATCTTAGTATCATGCCAATGCTATTAAGTAAAAGACTAAAAAAAGTTATATTAATTTTCACACATGTGGAGTCCCTCAAGGGTTAGTACTTGGTCCCATTTTATTGCGTTATAAATATTAACATGTATTGATTTTATGCAGATGTTTATGTTTAATATAAATATTAAAAAAATATTGTTATTCATAGCTCTGATAATAGCTTCTGCTTTGAGTTTTTATTCTTTCCCACATGGCAACATAAATTCAGTTCTCAGACTAGTTTTCCTTCAGGGATGAGAAAGCCCCCTGATTATTGAGTTTTGTCACAAGGTATGATCCAACACAACATCCGTTATCATCAGTTTATCTTATGTAATTTCCAACCGGACTCCTCGCTTCTAAGTCTGGCTTTTTTTGTATTTGCAAGTTGATCTCACGGCAATAGTACTTTTCTTTAGGCTATGTTCATGTGGGCACGCAGCCAGGGCATCTGAGCATGTTGACATTTTACAGGCTCTGACACCGCAAGTGGGAAAACTTTTAGCATCTATTCTAGCACCAAGAGAAATCACCAAAGCTGCAGTACACTGGGAGAATTCACTGCTCAAATTTAACGGGCATTTCCTACACATTTCCTACACATTTAAAGGTGAACTAAGCAACATTTCTGGAAGAGGGTCGTCACCTGCTTGAAACAACTACTGGCCAAATTACAGGTCAGATCTGTGGAGAGGCAACCCTATTCACAGAGAGAATTATTGTATTTCTGAGTAATAGAAACACACGTAATGAAGAAACTCTAGATCACAGGTGTCAAACATAAGGCCCGGGGGCCAGATCTGGCCCTCCAAGACCCTTAATCTGGCCCTCAGCTGACTTTCTTCTAAAATATTGCAATTATATTTTCTATTAAAATATTGTAAATTTTCTGTGGTGTTTATCACAGCAGCGTCTCCAGCGTCTCTGTACGTGGCCCCTCCCACCAGAGCAGCACAAATGAAGACTTGTCTCTTTCCAAACGCTCTTAAAGGACGATCGTTTTGACTGTTGACCGTGACACCCTCATCAGAAAAATGTCAAAAATGAGAAAAGTGGAGCCGAGTGCAGGATTTTCCAAGAAAAACGGACTTATTCCTGTTTACATACAAGTTAATGTTAAAACTTTGTGTTGAAATTGTATTTTTCTTAAAGTTTCAGGTTGTTCATAATATTATAATATTTTGTAAAAGAAAGAGTTCATCAATTAAAAAAGATTTCTGTAATAGATTTGTGTTTCTCTGCACAAATATTTAAACTTATTGTTATTTTTGGGGTTTATATGCCATGAGTTTTCTGATCCGGCCCCTTTGGGATCAAAGTAGGTTGGATACGGCCCCTGGACCAAAATGAGTTTGACACCCCTGGTTTACATAGATGTGTTTGTTATACCATGGTACATTCACGGCAAAGCAATAACAAGCAGGTGATGGACGCAACACCAGAAAAGTTACACAATACACCTTTAATAGATATTTAATTTCGCCTGGAAACACTGCACATCATTTGAGACGGGTTTACTCCACTGGGTTTGCAGCCGTCACCAGCTCTCCTGCTTTTCCTCACCACTTAGTCTCATATGTGTGCGATCCCTCCCTCCTTAATATGTGCTCTATTACCATCAGGCATTTATGGCTGTTTTTTCTACTCCAGTAACCACTGAGCACCGGCTTCATTAAAACTAATTGAATCGGAAACATGTCCGCCCGAGGAAACATTAACTCTTTCTATAAGGGAAATTTCCGATTCCATTTTGTCAATAAGGTCAAAGGACTGTTCAATAGTGATACACACAGACAGGTGCAGGGCTTTTAACACAGGTGCTTTGTTGTAAGCTCGCCCAATTACTTATGAGGAGAAAAGTGTCAAATGTGTACAAATTTGCATTGTATTTTGATTTAAATTCACAAAAAATAAGTAAATACATTGACTTAATAACCACTGCTTTATTCTCAACCATTTTCTGACTCACAGTTTGTCAACACAGAATTTATAGAAGCTGATAAAGCAAAGAAATGGATAATTTATCAAAAGTAGGGCTGTGCAAAAATATCAAAATACTGATATATCGTGATACTACATTTGATGATACAGTATTGTTATTGTGGGCTGCTGTATCGATATATCACTGAGAGTATTTTTAGTATCCTTTAGCATTTTTTTGTGACTGCACTACAATTTTGTTGCTGATTTGGTGGAAGGAAACTTGTTTATGCGATACACTTTACATATTCACTGTTTTGAGGATTAAAATAGATAATTTTGCTGTAATAATTGGGATTGTGATAATATTGTTTTGTGTGCTCTACTCAAAGGTATACCACAAAAACGGAAATCACGACAAAGCAGGTAGAAGTAGGTAGCCACATTGTTGTCAGGGAGCTGTGACAATATTTGTGTTGTTAATGTGCTTGTTGGTATCTTTGCTTCGCTTGAAATATTCCAAAGTATGGCGTTTTTGAACATCTTCTCTGCATTTTCTTTATTTCATGACAGATGTTTTTATTCCTCAAAAATATATTGAAAAACCTGCATTCTTACAGTGAGTAACTTGGCCTGGTGCCGCCATCTGAAGATAGGTACGTTTAAAAATGCCGTTCTCTGGAACATTCCTGGCAGAGCATTAACACTTACAGAGCATTAACAAGCATGTGGCAGACTCTCCACTTGAAAAGTTCCACACGATAAGGCTCCTGGATTTCTGTTGATGTTGTTTTTTGGGGTTTTTTTTGCGGGTTGAAAAACATTTGCATCCACACGAGTGTCAGATCAATAAATATTCATGTCCAGATGACAACGGAACATTGAGTGAAAACGATGTAATACATATGCCACAACTATATGTGGTGCTGTTAACAATGATTATAATATTTAATAATGCATCTCTTCACCATTTTTTTTTTTTTTACTTTAAGGTAATTTAACCTATTTTAGAAGTATCCTAGAAATATAGCCATTTTGTTTTGCAAAAGTTAAACAAAACGTAAGTTTTTGTTTTTAGCCATAAGATTTGGAAGAGAATTATTAGAATAACTTGGTTTCAGAATCCAACAGTTTAATTACCCGTGTGCAGTCTTTGCTATTGATTCGTGTGCGTAATCTGCATGGCGTGCGTGTTGTTAGCATTAGTGTTTGCAGTGTGTCTCGGTTGCTGGGCGACGGGAACGACTCCGTAGGCTACACCTGTCCCACTTCGGCAACGGTCTTGTGGTCCACGGAGGCCAGTTCGAGGGCTGTGACAGGGTTGTGACGTCATAACTGTGGTTTGTGTCTCCACACGACAACGCAATGCCGGCGTTCTCAGATTTCTCCACTCAGGAACCGATTCTCAAAAAACACAGTTTCGCCCACCCTAAATGCTGGCTCTGTGTGGACGAAAGGCCAAAACGAATACAAAACTTCACCGTTTCTACCAAAAAACATTGTCTTGTGGACAGGCCCTCAGTGTAGCTTTAATAGTGTATCTTTAATCAGAGCGCTGTTATAATAGTGAGCACCCACATTGGAGACTTTATCATTCAAAACTGCAGCTCCACCTCTCCACTTAAGAGAGATTCGGAGTTGAGATCAGATTTTCAGTATTTTTCTGAAAATTCAAAACATCTCCACAAATTTAGTTTTGTTCACCACCTGTATTTTGTCATTTTACATCTTGATCAGTGTCACTTTGATGTAACTTAAGTAGAAATTCTTCCCCAGGATCATTTTTTTTCCTCTAAAATATTGTGAAATTTGTGAAAACCAACCCAAATCATATTTTTATCACTCCCCCACTTTGCCTCGTTTCACATTACCCGTCCTTCTCCTTGAGTGCCCATCCTGCCGAATCACAACACAAATTTTCACAACAACGACGCTCTTAGTTGCTTTTGCCACATCTAATACCTTTTTATTATTTATCCCCTTTTGTTCAACCAAATCAGTACAAGCCTCCGCGTAATGATTCCCCTTCCACTTGAAACAATCATCCGAACGTGATCCGTCAGAAATCGATGAGGACCATGCACGCGCAGCTGTTTAATGTGAGCTAAATATTTATGAGTGATCCGAGCGGGCTTCCAAGTCCAGTCAATCTTCCCCTCGCCGTTGCCGTGCCGATGATTAGCCTGTTTTAGCACTGCTGTCTGCACTGGTAATGCCCATTAAGACCAAAGGGGGAGTTGGCGCTTTGATTTCTGGAGCCTCATCATTCAAAGCTCGTCGCATCCCTTCATTCTTCATACATGGGAGCTGGATTGATTGTCTGTTTAGTGCTTTGAATGATAAAAACCGCACAGGGGCCCCGGCTCTCGTGTGTGTGCGTGTGCGTATCCATCTATATGCAGCGGAGCCCTCTCCTCTTCCTCTTCCTCCTCCTCGTCCTCTTTCGCCGTCGTCCCGGTCGCTTTGGAATTCCATTTTTTGCATTATTTATTGGACAATGATAAGCATTTCAATATAAAGTAGCTGCAGGAATATTCGAGTAGACACCGGTATCCAAATAGCCATCGCCCGGTCTATTATTCATGTTGTTTGGAGGGAGGAAGAGGAGGAGACTTGTGGCGTTTACAAGTTGTGTAATAAACATGTTTTATAGTGCACATTGCAGTGGTATGATGGAGAGGTTACAAAATGTGTATTACTGTAAGTGTGGGGAACGGGCGATGAATTTTGGATCGTGACGCTAAATTTAAGGAGATAAAGATGACACATTCTTGCATAAAACTAACTTGGTCATTTGTTTACCAGTTTTGATTTGTTTTTTTCCTATATGAAGCTGTTTTCTGATGTTGTTTTCTCACCAAAAACATACCTGGACTTGTGTATTTATGCGTAACACACAGTTTTTCTCTCAAACAAAAAACACTCACATTTTGTGATGTCATGGAGTGATACAGGAAGTGCTCCACTGTGTTTTAAACTCCATACACCAGACATGTCAAATTCAGGCCCGGGAGCCAAATTTGGGCCGCAATATAATTATATTTGGCCCGCGAGATCATATCAAATGTATATTAGAGTTGGACCACCGGCTACAGATAGACTATAGAGACATTATTTATTTAAAACAGGGGTGTTCAAACTTTTTTCATCAAGGGTCACATATCTAAACACAGACGAAGCAGAGGGACGATCGAGGGCCGTAGACTGATACTCATTACAGTGAATAATTTAAATATGTGCATGTTTAACACGTTAGAATGAACCATCAGTCTTAAGATCCTTAAAACCACACACTTTAATAGTAAATATTAGCTTTATCAAGGTAGATTTTCAAAAAACTTGCAGTAAAAAGTTAATTTTTAATTTGATGCAAGGTACTTTGGGCCAATTCACCTGGAAGCCTGAGGGCCAAGAAAAACTTGTCTGAGGGCCGCATTTGGTCCACGAGCCATAGCTTTTCACATGCCTGATTTAAAATGTTGTTGTTTTTTTATATTCTGCTTGTTCTGGGTTCAGCGTTTAAGCAAAACTATTATTAAACATTTATTTTAATAAGAAAGGGTTTAACATTACATATCTTGAAAGAAGAGAAAACAGATGCAGATGTTGTAGAATTTTTTCAAAAAATATTTAAATTGCCCCACGACTTAGTTTAGTCCTAGTTTTTAATTTTGGTCCTCTGTGAATTTGAGTTTGACACCCCTGCTTTACATCTTCACTAGAATCATTTGGATATTTACAGCATCACTGAAACTGCTGAAACCTACTAAACAAAAAGTAAAAGATAGGATTTAATTTGACAACTGACATCACAAGGTGGAACAGAGCGTTTTGAGCTTTACAGATGTAGACTAATAATAATAAAGCATCACTCAAACATGTGTAAACAAATAAAAACTCCACTCTAACTTGGCTTAAAGCTCACAATAGTCCATTTTGCGTAATATAGGACCTTTAAATTAAATCCACCACCAAACATCAAAATACTAAAAACTAAATATGCAGGTGGATGCCGTCCTACATTTATTTACATACAGTACACATCACGCTCTTGTTAAACTATGTATAACACGAAGTAAAATAAAAATATATATTCCTTGTTATCTTGACCTACATCATCAACGGTATAATACTCCCTACGACTGAATCATAGCCAGATTTGAATGGACAATACCATCTCAGTGCTTTGACGGTTCGTGTCTCTAGGTCCTCGGTTTTGTACTGATGTAAATAAACTTCTCCAGCATCAAAACTTCAGCTTCATGCCTCTTCTCTCAACTATTACAATTTCTTCTTCAACAATTAAAGTTTTCATAACACTTAAAAACTCAAAATGTACTGTACCAGGCCGCTCAGTCTGTGTTTGCCTAGGTACAAGGGACTGGCGCGTTTTTTGATTTGAAGTACTTTTTTGATTTGATTTGAAGTACTTTTTGAGTGAAGTACTGAACAGGTGAATTTTGGAAAAGTGTTAGGAAAAGAAAAAAATGCTGCGTCTGAAAGAATCTGAAAGGAATTAATGATAAAATAGAAACAGTGACTAAACAGTGGGATGGTTTTTGTTAGTACTTGTAGACAACTGTCAAAAAGTAACCGGGTTTTTCCTCTAAATGTTACCCCCACTGTTGTTTTTTGGTTATTTTTGCTTTTGTTCTATTCTGTCTTTGCTTTAAAAATGTAAAAAATACCCAAAATACTATAAATATTGGAATTTTTTAAAGTCGTTGTTGTTGTTTTCTTACATTCTTACTGAACTTTAGTGTGTGTTTTGTGTGTAAAGATGAGAATGTATTGACTTTACATTACTCCATATTGGAAACTTTACAGTCAAAATACTACAATAACACATTTTCTGTTAAAAAATACCCAGTTTTAGACCACATAAAACCTTAAAACCACATTAAAACCACATACTGAAGTTTTAAAATGTTTAGCAATGTGTGTTTCATGATTGAATTTGGAAAGCCCTTTACCAAACTTCAAGCCAAGTGTTAAATGCCCAGAAATAATCATTCCTTAAAGGTGCATTGCGTAACTTTTCTGGTTGCGGGTCCATCACCTGCTCGTCTCCATGGAGATGTTACGCTTCACCCAAAATGTTCCATGTTATGACATTAAACACATACCTAAAATGTATTCATTACGTGCATTTCTTTCGCTCAAAAATACAATAATTCTCTCTGTGCGTGGGGTCGCCTCTCCACAGATCTGACCTGTAACAGACCCTGTAGTTGTCTCCTTTGCGTTAGATACGTCACATTCTAGACCAAGCAACAACATCTCCATGGAGACGAGCAGATGACGGACCCTCCACCGGAAAAGTTGCGCAATACACCTTTACGTAATAATAATAATAATTCTCAAAATATGTAAAAAAAATTGCAAAAACAAGGCAGAATTTTCACGAGTTTGGAGATACTGACGTTAGAAAATGAAAAACAGCATTCATATATTGACTTTTAATCTAAATAAATTGTAAACCAAACCTTTTTTTTAGTCCACGCTGCTTCCAGTTGTACAAATTGTGCTGTTTTGTCCACACTTGACGCCTATTTTTTCCCCTCTGTGATAATATTTCCTGTCTGGCTTTGAACCGGCAGCTTAATTTCCCATACAAGTGTTCTTCTATCTCCACTCAGAGCCTTTGTGCCTTCCTCAGCAGCAAGTCCTTTTCAATTTACTCAATGCAAAGGTTAAAGTTCAAGTGATCTCCAGCTTTGAGATCAGATAAAGCAAAGAACTGGCACATTGTCACTCCACACACACATTAGACCGGACCCCATGACTAAATTACTGTACGCCAAGGAAAATTTATAGTAATAGACTGTTTTTTTTTAGCAATTTCTCTTACCACAGTGACAATTTTTGAATGTCTTTTGTATCTTTTAAGGGTACGCACGCTACGATAAAGGATGGGCTTGAGAAAAATTAGGGCTGTTGTCATAGCAATTTGCAATTTTATGGTAGAATATTCTCAAAATGTCACCTACAACCGGACTTACGAATAGATATTGTTCCATACACTTTTCAAAATTTTCCCATGGATTCATCTTAGAATTTTAGGATGTCTTTTGTATAATTTTTTCGATCAAGGAAATATACATGGGTTTAAGAAAAATTGGGGCTGTTGTCATAGTAATTAACTATTTAAAACATACTACAGGTCGATTTTTTTAAATGGTGGAGTGTCCGCAAAATGTCACTTATAACAGGACTTGATATGAATAGATATTGCTCCATACATTTTTCAAATTCAATTCTACAATTCTTAAATTTTCCCATGGATTCAGCTTTGGACAGTGAGAAATGTAATGGATTTTTTTTTTGGTTTGTATATATGGATTATGCACAAGCGGAAATTCTGTACAATTGTTTTTGACAGTGGTTCTCAAATGTTTTATGTACCACATTTACAATTTTAGGATGTCTTTTGTATCTTTTAAGGTTGTGCACGCTTCGATAAAAGAAATATACATGGCTTTGAGAAAAATTAGGACTGTTGTCATAGTAAATAACAATTCAAAATGATCTTTTTAATGCTGGATTGTCCGCAAAATGCCACCAGGACTTGATATGAATATATATTGTTCTGTACACTTCTCAAATGAAATTCTACAATTCTAAAATTTGCCTTTGATTTTGCATTGGGCTCCACTTTGAGATTGGATGTCTCTGAATTCTGAAATTTTCCATGGATTCAGCTTTGGACATGTACCACATTTAGAATTTTAGGATGTTTTTTGTATCTTTTAAGCTCATGCATGCTTCGATAAAGGAAATATACATGGGTTTAAGAAAAATAAGGGTTGTTGTCATAGTAATTAACTATTTAAAACATACTATAGTTCGACCTTTTAAACGTCACCTATAACAGGACTTGATTGGAATAGATATTGTTCCATACACTTTTCAAATTCAGTTCTACAATTCTGAAATTTGCCCATAGATTTGGCTTTGGACATGTACCACATTTCGAATTTTAAAATTAGGACTGTTGTCATAGTAAATAACAATTCAAAACAATCTTTTTAATGGTGGATTGTTCGCAAAATGTCACCAGGACTTAATATGAATATATATTGTTCTGTACACTTCTCATTTTAAATTCTACAATCCTAAAATTTGCCTTTGATTTTGCATTGGGCTCCACTTTGAGAATGTCTGTTGTATCCTTCAAGAGCACATGAACAATGAAGAACAGTTAAATATATTCTTCTGTTGTCTTTTCAATTACAATTCTACAATTCTGAAATTTTCCCATAGATTCTGCCTTGGACATGTACCACATACAGAATTTTAGGATGTCTTTTGTATCTTTTAAGGGCATGCACACTTTTATTAAAGAAATATACATGGGTTTGAGAAAAATAAGGGTTGTTGTCATAGTAATCAACTATTTAAAACCTACTATAGGTCGATCTTTTAAATGTCACCTACAACAGGACTTGATACGAATATATATTGTTCCGTACATTTCTTAAATTAAATTCTACAGTTCTAAAATTGTAATGATTTTGTCTTTGGGTACCACTTTGAGATATGATGTCTGTTGTATCCTTTAAACGCACATGACCAGTGAAGAACAGTAAATTATATTACTCTAGTCTCTTTTCAATTAAAGTTCTGCATTTCTGAAATTTGCCCATGGATTTGGCTTTGGACATGTACCACATTTACAATTTTAGGATGTCTTTTGTATTTTTTTAAAGGTATGCACGCTCCGATAAAGGAAATATACATGGGTTTAAGAAAAATAAGGGTTGTTGTCATAGGAATTAACTATTTAAAACATACTATAAGTTGATCTTTTAAATGGTGGATTGTCCGCAAAATGTCAGGACTTGATACGAATATATATTGTTCCGTACACTTCTCAAATTAAACTCTACAATCCTAAAATTTGCCTTTGATTTTGCGTTGGGCTCCACTTTGAGATTGGATGTCTGTTGTATCCTTTAAGAGCAGTGAAGAAGAGTAAATTATATTCTTCAAGTCTCTTTTCAATTACAATTCTATAAATCTAAAATTTGCCCATGGATTCAGCTTTGGACATGTATCACATTTAGAATTATGGGATGTCTTTTGCATCTTTTAAAGGTATGCACGCTCTGATAAAAGAAATATACATGGGTTTGAGAAAAATTAGGACTGTTGTTGTCGTAATTAACTCTTTAAAACATACTATAGCTTGATCTTTTAAATGGTTGATTGTTCGCAAAATGTCAGGACTTGATATGAATATATATTGTTCCGTACATTTCTCAAATTAAATTCTACAGTCCTAAAATTTGCCTTTGATTTTGCGTTGGGCTCCACTTTGAGATTTGATGTCTGTTGAATCACACATGAGCAGTGAAGAACAGTAAATTCTATTCTTCTAGCCTCTTCTGCCCATAGATTAGGTTTTGAACATATAAAATCCTTTTCTAGATAAACATTTAGGTTAAAAAAAAAGTGTCAACGCATTTCTATTTTCTTGTAATCATGTGTAACAGCTTTGAGCTCTAACATTGACATTTAAAGCTCGTGTACTGAATTTTACATCTTACATCCATGAGAAAACGTGGTTGCTTTTAGAAGTATGCATCCAATTGTTTTAATGTGCCTATACTGCACAGAAAGAGCTATTTTCTATCCTTTTTTTAAAAATTAAGCTGTAAACGTTCAGGAATAGTGAATACATTTAGAAGCACTTAGCGTAACTGTGGCTGGAGTTGTCGTGCTGTTTCTTTTACATGTGAGCTATTTATCCACTTAGGTCGCTGCGTCAGAGAAAAGAAGTTATTTCACACTAACAGAACCAAGTCACCATTCGAGTAGAAGTGTTTTAATTATTTTTGCAATGTAAGAACTCGGGGTTTATTGGAGGAGTGGCCACAGTCATTAGGATCCGTGCGTGGAAATACGAAGCGCGCGTATTCCATTTGTCTAACTGTACTTTGAGTCAATATTGGAAACTTGTGACATCGTAATGAAGCCTTTTGGAGCAGATCTGCTAAATGTCAGCAAACTGCGTCTGAGCGTAATCCCAATTTGCCTTGGAATTAGCACTTTACGCTGACGAGCTCATTATTTAGACAATTCATCGCCTGGCAAGTGGCACGTACGGCGCCGTCTCTCCCAAAACGTTCCCTGTTCCCTTTCCCTTTCCCCCGTGTCGCTGCGTTCTGATCACGTGACGATGGGTGCAAGAAGGCGCGTGCAGGGAAAAGCCCCGGACGCACCTCGGAGCCATGCGTCAGTTTTGCGCAGCGCGAGAGAAGAGAAGAGAAGAGAAGGGAAGAGAAGGGAAGGAGAGGAGAGGACGCGTGACAGGAGATGCACTTTGAGTTCAAATCATCACTAGAGGTTTTCGCTTTGAGGAAGATTACACCACCGCTAATGAAAGACCTAAAAATAATTCGTTTGAAAGTGATCATTCGGTGTGGGTGGTCAGATGAGGTGAAGAAGTTGGAGGGCTAACTCAGTAGAGACCGATTTGCTTCGTCAGAGAAAAAATATTAGGCTATATATCGCTGCTGTTTCCAAAAAAGGTCGTGTTCCTGCGTCAGATCCAAATTACGCGTCAAATCTGCGGCGTTATAAACCCAGAGATCAGCGCGCGCACCTGTTCTCCAAATGTCGCGCGAGCCTCTCTTTTGGTTGGTGGTTTGTTTTCGATAACACATTGTCCCTGCTATAAAACTTGTCAGACAATTGTTGAACGATGGAGGAGTAAATAAGAGGAAGGCACCGCGCGTTTGGGGATGAACAAAAAAAAGGCGCGTGGGATTTGGATGAAATGTCAGATTTGAGGACAGAGAATCCAAAACTACAGCAACAAGTCGTGTTTGTAAATAATAATCGAAACTTTCTCATTAGCATAGATGTGTTTATATGGACTGATTTGTCTTTTAAAATAGTGTGCGTAATTTCTGTTACTTGAAGCGCAACAGGCCATTTTGATTCAAGCTTTTGTCGATAGAAAATAACGTGCCAAATTATGATTTAAATTAGTAATTGCGAAAATATTCCATACGAAATATCTTGAGTTGTAATTCAAAAAGGGATTACTCGATTATTTTTAAATACAAATCTATGCGTAAAGACGCTCCGCAGATTCACTCTAACAAAATAAAATCAAAAATAAATAAATAAAATCACCTCTATTTCAGCTGACAAAACATGCCAAATAAATCAACATTAAATTATAAAAAATAATAAAAGTTCCAAAAATCCAAATATCCTTAATTTTTATTGCACTTAAAAAGTGTTGGACTTTTACGCACAGGCCTGTTGCACTGTGGCGCGCCCCTACACCAAACAAATCAACTGAACAATTATTATAAAAGTGAGAGAAACTATTTAGCAAAAGCTTTGATTTCAAGGTTTTATTTGTAAACATTAAATATTTCTTCTTTCTCTCTAAAGTTCTCGGAGGTGGTGGATCAGAGCTGCAATAGTAGCATCAACGAACGAACAAACAAACCCTTCTGGCTTTTTAAGGAGAAGATGTCGCGGGGCATATAAATAAATTAATATAAAAAACTTTGAACTAGCTCTAGACGTTTAAGGAAGAAGACAGGAAAAAACATAGAGACACAACGTGCTCGGCGGGATGGTCCATTTTTTGTCCAATTTTGCACCATGCGTAATAAGTGTAGCTCTTGGCGATATAAATCATAAATATATAGAAACGTTTATATTTAACAGCAACAATACTTACAGCACATACAAATAAGGAATGTCTGACAGTTTTACAAACACCATGGGTCCCTCGGGTCTCTATACACAGGAGAAGAATCTGCCACAGAACGCGTCGTACAGAAAAAGAAGAACTACGAATCCGTATCAAATCTAGCAGACTACATAGTGTCCGGTATATGTTTGATATAGACATCACCTCAGCAAGTGCCTATAAGAACAAAAATCGGGGGGAAAAGAACATGCTTCGTGGATGGGGGGCCTGTCAGATACACATAGGCACGAGGCAGCAAGAAAGAAAAAAAAAAAGTCAATTGTAACAAACTTTGTACATCATCTATTTGTCATATACAGCGTGGTGTGCGCAAATGGTAGCATATATTTATAAATGGCATATATTACATCAAGGGTGGGTTACGCAAAGGTGTCTCCATTGAAAGTTTAGCGTCAGACCAGCCACAAAGTAAAGTTAAGACTGAAGCACAGAGAGCAAAGAGGTCTGTTGCCATGGCAGCGCCAATTAAGTGGCTAAAAGTGAGTAAAAAGTGTCTCGTAATGAGTTAATTTTGTTCGTAAATTCGTGGAGAGGGTAAGTTTAATTAACAGTTGCCATGGCCACATCCTCTCTGCGCTGCGTGAAGGCGAATACGTTGATCGTTTGTTATAAATAAATAAGGATATAAAGTAAAAGTAATTGTGTTTATACATATTTAAAATAAATTAAAGAGTGATCTGACGACAAATATACACAAGACATCTTTGGAAACCCGCTAGAATAAAGTGTAAGAGCTCTGTCAATCAAACAATCCAAAGGCCTATAACACGAATCCTTATCCTGCTCTATTCACAAATTAGAACAATAATTCAGTCCTTCTGTCTTTTTGGAAGTCCATATTTTTGTTTGTGAAGACTCAGAAAGGTAATGTGTCGAGGAAAAGTTTGTCAATTATTGCCGGGGGCGGTACTAGGTCTTCTAGTTTTAGGTAAAAGATACGCTGCAGACCTTGGGTACATAGCGTGCGCAGCTCGGGCAGCTTTCCCAACAGTTTTGACAAGTAGTTGGGCCGGTTCAGTCCGCCGCCATTGAACGTCACTTGATCTTTGAGGCAGTTGACGATCTTGTTTTGGAGATCCTCGACTCGCTTTGGCTCCTTTAGGCCGTGTCGCTCTGAGAAAGATGAGATTAAAAAAAAAAAAAAAAAAAAAAAAGAAAGAGAAAGAGGAGAGAGAAACCCGCTTTTAGACGTTTGCCTTTATCACACGCGTAAAGTTCATTTCACCCGCGCGCTTTTCTCACCTGTCACCATGGCGAGGGCAGCGATGCACGAGAACGCGGAGATGTCTATATTCATGCTCTGCAAATTGGAAGAAAACTCCACGATGGCGTCCACCCACTCGCCGAATCCGCGCACGCACTGTAGCCTGTGCAGCACCACGCCGTTACAAAATATAAGTTTCCCTTCCACCGGATTGGACCTGGAATTAACACCGTCATTAACTTCTAATTACCAAACGCTAATAAAGCACACAGCAATAACAGGAATGATTGAGGACGGGGGGAGGAGGAGGAGGAGAGGGGGGGTTACCTGTAGGCGAGACGCAGCACAAACAGCTCCAGGAAGGCGGATTCAAACAGCAGGTCCTGGTCCTGTTTGGGGAGGTCGGAGAAACCCGGGATCTTTTCGGCCCAGCCCCGGATGATCTCCATGGAGCCGGTGAGCAGGTCGTAAAACTGCTGGATGTGCTGCGTGTTGTCGCCGCTCATTTGGAAGTCCGGGCTGGACTGAAACTGGGGGAAGCAATTAAAAGACATTCGTTATAAAAGGGCCTCTTTAAAATATATAAGGCGTGAAATGGAGAGGAAGGAAAGATAGCAAATTATTGGGTGAGTGTGTTAATTAAAGATAGCGCGGGGGATTTGGGAGGTTTGAGCTGGATTTGGCAGGTTTCACTCAGGCTTAGGAGAGTGACAGAGATGGCAGGTGATGGTCAGTCCCTTTGTGCGCTGAGTGACAGGTGTAATGGCAGATCTGTGTCAGCTCTATTGGTCCAGTGTCCGCAGCATCTGTGTCTCTAACATTTAAAAGACTCACTGACAGCTGCCATACACATACATCACAAACTATAGGCAGGTTGAGGTGGAAATTTTCATTCATACTTTATTCAAGTTATTCATAAAATGCGCATAAAGTGATCTTACAAAACTCCCACAAAACAAGCTTCATGTGTAAAACACAACTCTGACCGTGTGAAATATTTTTCTGGAGTTGTTTGGCTTGAGTTGTTTGTGCGTGTGTCCTGGTACTTACTCTGGAGTAGTCGAGCGCAGACATAGACGGGTTGGAGTCCACGTGGGCCCGGACCAGGGCGCTAATGAGACTGACGGGTGGCGAGGGCGGAGAGGGCTCCTGGGGACTTTTGGGTTTGGACGGTAGTCTCCCCCTGCGACCTTTCAGATTATCCGTCCGGACGACTGAGACAAAAAAGCAAATAATGTCAGTAAACAACAAGGCCGTGAAACGCCGCGCGTAAAATGCACTAGGTTTGAATTTAAAAGCACATGAATGCGCACCTTCCCGAACCATCCCCACCACAAGGCACTTCTGGAAGCGACAGAACTGGCACCGGTTTCTCCGGCGTTTGTCCACAGGACAGTTTTTATTTGCTAAACACACGTACTTTGCATTCTTCTGCACGGTTCGCTGTGAAAAGAGGAGAGAAATAACGTTATGAATTGAAAGGCCTTTATCTAAGATGAAGCAATTTGACTGAATTTGTTTTGAAAATCTAAATCTTAAAAATAAGAAAATCAGCAAAGAAAACGAATAATTTAAATATAAATACTATTATCATATTAAATAGTTGGTTTCATTTACGATGTTTCTGATTCTTTGTAATATTCAGGCCTGTGTGTTTTTTGCACACAGAGCATCTCTTTTGCACTTCCCTCCTTAATCAGATTAAATTTACTTTGTATTATTTTATCCTCTCTGACTGAATCAAGCGCTCAAACAGCTCCATGTCAGATCTGAGAGTGGATAAACCCGCACCTTGAAGAAGCCTTTGCAGCCCTCGCAGGTCCGGACGCCGTAGTGCTGACACGCGGCGTTGTCCCCACACACCGCGCACAGCCCTTCGTTAGACGGGGAGCCCCTGGACGGTGGGGAGGGCACCTGGCTGTCCACCAGCTGGTGCCCGTGTCCCAGCTGTAGCGAGTGCGGGAACGCCAGCCCGGCCTGTTTCCTCAGAGCGCTGGGCACCGCGAAGCTCTGCGCGCCGCCGTGACTGTCGTGGTTCATGGACACGTGCAGCGGGCCGTCAAAGCGCATCTGACAGCTGGACACGGGGGTTCCGGGAGGAGACTGTTTGAAGGAGAACAAGGAGAGCCGGGACACGGGGTTCTTGCGCTGCTCCATCATGTGCGTGGCCACGTAGTTCTGGTGGAAACTGTGCAAAGAGCCCGGGTCTTCCCACATGTGATTGGGCTGCACCTGCCACAGCGCAAGTTCACAAGTCAGAGCACAGCATTTTCTACAACTATTTAAGAGCATTTTCTTTTACAACAAACATCTTTTAATAATTCAACTTGCGTTCTAGTTTTTCACATCGAGATTGGTCTCAAATCAGCATTTTATTTTTGTGGTTTCATTTTCTGCTAGTTTCTTATTTTTTCTGCACCCAAACAACACTATCTGGGAATAAAATGCATTTTATGCTTATCTACTCCTCTAAATGTCACGAGCAGCAGGCAGGGAATGACAAATAACACGTTCATTTCAGTGGCTGCTCCCTTTCACCATTTGGCATTTAGAATCTCGGTAAATGTCAGCGGTTCCCTGCACGGATTTTACACCGTATGAAGGCAGTAAAATAGAAAGCATGCTAGTACCATGGGTTTTAAAAGCAGATAGTATAGAAGGCGCCTATTTTTGTGACTTGTCCATGGCGTATTTTGAATACTTTAAAAATCCTTGCCTGGAAGTTGGGCGTGCTGGGCGAGGAGGGCTTGAAGTACATAGGCCCCGCGTGCGGCATCATGTCTTCGCTCGGGGCTGTGAGGTGGCTCTGCTGGTGGTACCCGTGCATCGGGACGTCCTCCACTTTGATGGAGGACTGCTCGCCCGCGTGTGGCACCTGGTAGAGACAGGGGGGCTTGACGTCGTACGCGCCACTGTTGTAGTTGTCCATGAAGGTACTGAAGCTCGGCAGAGACGTGGTGGCAGTGATCTCAGTGTTGGTCAAGTCCATGCTAAACTTCACAAACTCGGGCGTGAGGAAGTCGCAGCTGTACTCGCCCGCGCTGTGGTAGCTGTAGCTCTGGGATGCAGGACTGGCGCCTTGAGGTGATGATCCATACTGAGCCTGGACGCAGGGCATGGCTGCACGGCACGACGCACCACGGTTTATGCGCACTGCCGGGGAACGCTCACCCGTTTGAAAGCAGAACTACCGGGAGCTCCACACGGCTTTTATAGTCTTTATTTCGGCCTCGCGTTACCCCGGGTCTTCAGACAGTGTGGCGGTGACAAGTGCACGGGCTGAAGAGTGGAGTGGGTGTCAGGAGTCAACAAAGCGGCAGTGTTCTGGTCTCTCCTAATAAAACCACACACAAAACTATGTCAGTTCTCACGAGATTATGAAAATGAATCAATCTTTCTTCTGAAGACCAAAAGAGCTTCTGTTATAACCACACACGCTGACAGCTGCGTAAAAAGACATGCATAGTTCATTTATTTCTATTTTACGCAACTCACTTTTATATTTTACATTTGAATATGAAGCAAAACTTAGACGTGCATTATTTTATTCTAAACTGTAAATCTTCACTTTGCACCTGCAGCCGAAGTTGGTGCACTTGACAGCGCTTGCATAAGTTGGCCACATTCGCAATCTCCAATTACGCGCGAAAAGCCATCCAAAAAAAATGTCCAAAATCATCCAAAACCAGCATATTAAAAGAGAAATCATGGAGAAAGGTTTCAAAACAATAAAATAACGATGCTCAAACAAAGTAGGCGCGTAATGGGACAGAGAAAGGCGTCTTACCTTTTCACATGAGGCGTATCTGTTTCAATCCATGCGTTTAGAAATCAGGGCGCATTCACAAAACGGTAAAATGTCCAAGAATCCCGCGTGGAGAGGGTAGTCACAATGGCCCGGTCTGCGCAGGGTCCGCGCGCTCACTGACAGCGGTACGAGCGGTACTAAGCCAGAGTGGCCAATGTGGCTTTGTTTATGTGAGCGCTGGATACCCTTGCCCACGTGCTTCGGCGCCCTGCGTCATCGGCGTCGGCACACGCGGGGGCCAATCAGCTGCGGGCTGCACTTTCTCAAGCCTTCCACTGTCAGTTTTATTATTTATTTAATTATTTCAGGGAGAGGGTATGTTTGGCTTATGGTATGTTCTAGGTGGCTCTATATGATCATTATGATAAATGTATGGATACTCAAGGCTTAATTAGAACTTAATTAGGCCTGTTATAATTTCAATGGAAATACTTCTCATTAGTGAGTGGTTCTAGAAGTCCATCACAAGGCAGGCACTTTGTTTCTGTCACAGGGAGCCTATCTCTCAGCATGGGCACATCAGCTTGTATTATTCATTTTAGTATAAAGACACTTCATGAGAGCCCAACATAAGCACACACACACTCACACACACTAACTTTCATTAAACGTTCCAATAAGAATACAAAAATACTAATAGAGATTTCCAGCTTTGATTTTAAAAAAATCCTATGTGAGCCTTTACTTAAAATCTTTAAAAACATGAAGGTTTCTCCTCCAAATACTGTTATACGTTTATGCCATTATTAAGATGATAAATAGTGTGCCCATTGTTGTTTCATATTGAGAGGAATCATCTTCATTTGCACACATATATATTTTTTTTTCTATCAGGGGAAAAAAGTGCTTAGTGTGCAGACTTTTGGGGCCCCAATGCAGTACTGCCAAGGCTCTCTAGGGGGCTTCAGACCACAATTTGGGAAACATACCCAAACAAATGTAAACACATACTTGAAATTAACCCATTTAATAGCTTGCATTCTTGAATTCCTATACTAGAAAATGGAGCTGGAGCTGTCAGATTGTAGATTTGTTGTTCTTGTTTATGGTTCATATCTTTATAATCACTGGGCCTATCCACATGAAACAAAAACTGGCTCCAAGTCCAATGTCTTATCAACATAAATTAACTACGATAATACATATTTTTTGGTAATTTCTCCAGAAAACAGTGCCATTATTCAACCCCGAAGACGTGATTGTTGTCACTTGAAAGAACTTTAAACCCAAAATATTACCATGGCAAGTTTGTGGAGCCAATGCCTTTTCAAATAACATTGTGTTTGAAAGCAGTTAGGTTAATATTTCATTCAAAACCTGTAAATCTCCCATCGACTTACAGCACATATAGGCTCCGTCCATCCATCTTAAATCATGACGTCATCAGACTCTTCAGAACTTAGATCCATTACTAAGATCACATGCGGTGCCCGAGCTTTACTGACACTTCTAAAGCACTTTCTACAATACTAGGCCCAATATCTGCACTATATCTCCACTTACATTTATTGCCTTATTGTCTTAATGCGAGATTGAAGTTTTAATGAGTCTACCCCAGGCTCTGATACGCGCACGCCGGTATAAAAGCCCCCCTAATGAAGCATAGGTCAATATTATTATACCCTATCTGCTGACAGGATTTCTCGATTTCAATTGTGTTCCATATTTAGTGCGGGCGAGGTGGGGCCAGCCTATTCAGACCGGCCGTAGTGTGTATGTGTGTGCGAGAGGCAGGAAAGAGGGGAGGAGGGAGGGAGGAGGGAGAGGAGGGAGGGTCATTAGTGGTTGTCATAGGCAGGGTATGGGGAGAAGGGAGGGGGGGGAGGGGCAGGGGTGACACGAGGCGGCAGAGTGGCCCGGGTGACGCAAAATCTGCCCAAGTTGACGCAGAATTTGAAAAATAATGGACCGGACTGGACATTGTTGCCAGATATGCGTCGGCTAATCTGGAGCTAACACCTTGTAGCGGCTGGCCGTGGTGTGAGCGTGAGATTGGAGGATGATGCATAAACCTGGTGCTATAGAGAGTGTGGGAGGACAAGGCACCGCTGGAGACTCATGCAAATGTGTGGAGGAATTATGCGTCTGATCAAGGAGATAGGGCATAGATGGATGAGATTTGTAAACCCATGTATTCAGCCACTGGTTTGTGAATATGGTGTTTTTATTGGACTTTTATGTGTAGCTGTATTGAATAAAAGAGCAGCGTGTAACTTTTTTGTTCTCATTGAGATCTTATTGATTTGTATGGAAGGTTCGACACTATGACAATGCAATTTAACAATGTAGAACCTTGCATTTATTCAACAACATGTGTTTTTATTGAGTGGGGTCGCCTCTCCACAGATGTGACGTGTTACTTGACCTGGTGGCAGTCTTGTCTTCACTGAGACAGATAAGTTTTGATGCCTTTACTGCCCTACAAAGGCAAAAGACCTTAACTCTCCAAAGGGTGAAACTTTGGATGTTATGATTGTCATAACGCTTTATTTTCTCGTTAAAACAATCAAATTGGTTCACAATATTTATTCACATGATAAAGGAGGTCTCAAATACACCCAAAATGACATGAATTATTTTGACCAAAAATGATGTTACAGCGTTCTGCCTTTATACGGCAGAATTGTAGGAAATCCTTGCAAAACAATTTACATTTCTCTGGAAACGAAGATGTAGTGTAAAGTGCACCTTTAAAGACCCTGTATCCAAGATGTGATTGGCTCTTTCATCATGACACTGATCCAATAAAAAGCCCATTTATTTATTTATTTTATTTATTTAATATTAATATCTGCTTTCCCAACACTTCAAGCTAGGGCTGCTCGATTATGGAAAAAATCATTATCACGATTATTTTGGTCAATATTGAAATCACGATTATTCAAATTATTATTTTAAAGTTACACGATGCTTTTATTCAGTGGTTCTTTCACTCATAAAAACACTTTGTTATTGATAATTTATGCAAAACTTTCAAATTGAAAAAAATACAGAATACAAATCTGTACCTTAGAGCAGTTTTGCGATGTATAAAACAAAAAATAAATAAAATATACTTTGAACATGAAATAAGGCATGTATCAAAAATAAATTATATATCCAGCTGTTCTACAATCTCTATATTAAAAAAAAAAAAGAGAGAAAAAAATAAAAGTTAATGTATGAGCCCATTAAATGTACAGTTAAGTGATACTTTTTGGACAAATTTATGGCAAGCAATATGTATTCTGAGCATACAAAATGAACACATGGTTGCCAGCAGTGGTCATAAAGACTAAAGTTGTTCAAATGAGGCTAAAAACAATAGCTACACTGCAAAAAAACTAAATCTAGCCAAGTTAAGACAACTTGAATTAAGAAAGTATTTTCAGGATTTGAGTAAATTTCTCTTGACATGTAAAATTATCTGCCAGTGGAATAAGAGATTTTGTACTTAAAATATGAAAATACATTTTGCTACACTTAAAATAAGAAAAATAACAACTTTTTGCACTTGAAATAAGCAACAAAATCGAATTTTGCTTGAATTAAGAAAAACACACTTATTCCACTGATTGATAATTTTACTTGTCAAATTGAATCTACTCAAATAAAGTCAAATCTTCTTAATTTAAGTCATTTTATTTTATCTAGATATTGTTTTTTGCAGTGTATTCTGAGCATACAAAATGAATACAGTCGTTGCCTGCAGTGGTCACAAATGTTTTTGGTGCACTGAAGACTAAAGTTGTTCAAATGAGGCTAAAAACAATAGCTGCTACGATCAAAGTTCAGACGAATTTGAGTTTTGAGGACCTCCTGGATTACCTCTGATGACATCACAAGGTGGAATAGAGTATTTGAGCTCAGGAGAAGGTGACAGTCTGTGCAGATTGTCGTGAGCTATTTTGTTAAGTTTTTTTAAAAAAGCAAAATTTGGGAACACGGTTGCAAAAGCAAATTGAGTATAATTAAAGGTGGACTATGTAACTTTTCAGAAGGAGCGTGCGTCACCTGCTTGTAACCATGGAGATGAAGTTGCTTAACCTGGAAAAGTCTACATATTGAGCAGGAAAGACTGTGACGTAACATTTGGAGTGGTAGATACTTAAACGTACTGTAAGCATACGCATTTACAATCAGTGCGTACCGTGGCCATCACTCACCTCTAGAGGCCACTATTGTTCACCAGAGCCATACATCACAGCCCCTCCCCCTCACAATTAACCTTTAATTAACCTTGGCCCATTAAGACGGCGCTGCCATGGCCCGCTGTTTTCATCCGCGTCCTGACTCCTCATTGGCCAATTATGAATTCCATTTCCACTAAGGGTGTCATAGTTACACAACTGCAGTCAGCACTTTTTACATTTATTTATTTTATTTTATTTTTTTCTCTCCATCCTCTCCAAATATGCAGGTCACATTGCACGGATTCCCATTTGGATTTGAGAATGAAAACACAATTAGCAGCTTAATTACCCGTTTTACTGAGGGATAATTAACGCTGCATTTATGGGCACAATTAATCGACAGTCATTCCAAAGTGGGCTCTTGATTGAAAATAAATAAAAGTTACTACTCTATAATGTTACTCTGTTTGAATCATATATCGTCCTGACGCTTTTAGTGCAGACAAAGGCAAAAATAACACATGTGAGAAGGCTGGCTTATTTTGCTAACCTTAATTTGGCTTTGTAAATTTAAAAACAAAGGTGTATGTAATGTATCTCTGATTTATATATATATTTCTGTAATAAGAGGTATTGGACAGTGCAATAAGAACATAGAAACATGTAATATTGTTGACTTTATGCTTAATTTTGTTTTATTTCTAGAATAATGTGGACATATCAGGCTGGCGCCACCTTGTGCCTCCGCTCACTTTCATTTCTCTCCAGCAACTAGGTCAGGAATCAGAATACACTGGACGGTTTGCAAGAATGCCAGAAGTTGTAGACCGCACACTGGCCAATCAGTGAAGAGCCATACATTCTGTGTTGGCAACAATTCCCGAGATCGAGGATTTAAAGCAAAGACAATGTTTGGTGAATTTTCTCAAGTGGGAAGACGTTATCGCCCTTCTTCCTACGGGATTTGTGAAAGCTTAATATACCAGTTAACCCTGTTAGCGGCGCATTACATACGTCATGACCAAATAGCAGCGATTGGTTAAGTGAAAAAAAGTATCCGCCTACTGTTGAGCAAATGAATCCTAATACTGCGAGGTCAGGCTGATGAATCAGGCTGATGTGGACACCCATGGACATCTAATACTGCATATCATGGACCCAGCTGCTCCATAGTTGGTGGACAAACTTTTAAACCACTACACTATACCTGTATTGTCTGTCTCCTTAGAGATTTTATTGCTTTGCTTGGAATGTCTCACAATGTAGCATTAAAAGTGAAGATTAAGTTACATGTCAGATCTATGGAATAGCAACCCCACTCAAAGAATGCATTTAACATGTCTAATAAAAAAGGCAAAATGGATAGTACTTGGATGGGAGACCATTGGGGATAACATCATGGATGCCACAGTTGGGCAGCTGTGCCACTAGTGGAAACTGGTGTGTCCTTAGGCAAGACTCTTCACCCAAATGGCCTAGTATGAATGTGCTGTGTGCGTGAGTGTTGGTTGGAGGGGCTGATGGAGCAGATTGGCAGCCTCACTTCAGTTTACCCCATAGACCGTATATATGAGTGGCCATAGCCACTCTAGCCACCGCGTGTCATATAGGAAGTTCGCCAAGGGGCTCTTCCGGCTCCTTCTGACCTGGCTCCAACTGACTTACATTTGGATGTTGTCGCCTCTCTCTCTGTAACTGCTGCAGTGAGCCTTGTCATTTTGGTCTTAAAATGTTCGTATTAACCCACTCTACATGATCCTGAATTTTTTTTCGCTATTTCGTCCGTCAAAATAATTCTATTCATAACATAGATATGTATAATATAGATACATAACGCTATGGGTAACGTCATACTCGCTTAGTCCACTTCTTTTATACAGTCTGTGGTCTACCCCAGGGCAGCTGTGGCTGAATTTGTAGTAAATGGTCACATTTTTATATCGCGCTTTTCCACTTTAAAGGCATTCATTTTTACATCATGGAACCACTCACCCATTCACAGACACACTCATACACCAGTGCACAGACACTGGGGGTGAGCTGGGATAAGTGTCTTGCCCAAGGACACAACAACAGCATTCATCTGTGGGAGCTGGAATTACACCGCCAGCCTGTGGGTCAGTGGATCTGACCGCTCAGCCAATGATGTTTATGTCGAAAGTGGGATTCAGACTGCCAACCATCGGATCAGTGGATAATCACATTACCAACTCACCCGCCCTGTTGTCTCACTTATGTTAAAGATCACTGTGGGCGGAGCTACAGAGCCAGGGCCTTGAACCAGCACATTTGTGTTCTATCTAACGACACACTTCTATTGTATCGTTGTATATTGGCGTCCTAAATGCCCACATTCATAACACTTACACCTTAAACTCTCTCCTCCGCTCAGCTCTGCCTCTCCACCACATTTACCATTAATCAAAGCGAGATTGGCAACAAAACTAATGATTTGTCTGATTTTCACTGGGGCCCGATCCAGCCGCGCCAATTGATTGTGGCACGGGGGACACCTGCAGCTCACGAATACATTTCCACTTCCCAAAAAAAAAAAAAAAAAAAAGAAAGAAAGAAAGAAAGAAAGAGGGGAGAAATATTACCCCAGCTCTTGAATATGCAGGGGCTAGATACCGGCGATGTCATTACTAATGTTTCTGCCAATTACCGAGCATGTCATGACACTGTGATTCATGCATATTCATAGCACAGGGACACAGACAGCGGCGCTATGCGGGCCCCATTTCACCATTTTACCGTCTCTCTGTGAATGTTGAACAGGTAGGTCCATCATGGCACGCGGCGCATTCCAGCTGCAAGACAAGCTGTTCCGTAAGGCATTGCTAGTTAACAGTGTGTTATATAAAGGTGTATAAAAGTGATGGAAAGCTCCCCAGCGCTAAAGAGCAGGCATTAAAGCATATTAAGTAGACGTTTGAGCGTGTAAAGTGGAGCAGGTCTGGAGATGGGGAGAGACAGGGGAACTGAGAGGAGGATGCCTGCAGGCCCGAGCTGTGCCCGCGCTGTGCCCGGGCTCAGACACTCAGATCTGGGAGTGCCGCTGCGAAAGAGAAGGAAGAGAAAGAAACATGGAAAATGTGGAGCGATTCAGGAAGATTTGAGGAAAAGTGACGCCAATTAAATGCAATCCTGATAATGTAATGACATAGTTCAGCGCACAGAAAATGACTGGATTAGATGTGATGGTTAGACACCCGAGTGTAAAGAAGCACCGCTGTTGTGAACATGACTCTAACAGACAGGCCTACTGTAGGAACCAGACCACCTTGTCTAATCTCTCATTGATCTCACAAGCTAACAGGGTTGGTTAGTACTTAGCTGGGAGACCGCTGGGAATAGCAGGTGCCGCAGTGGGACAGCAGCTCTAGAGTATTGTTTCCCAAAGACTGGGTCGCGAATCTCATGTGGGTCGCAAGAAATTTTTTTTTGGGTCGCCTTGTCACAATCTGCATGTAGGTCTGCAATATACACTTCAGAATATCCTGTCCTCAGTAGGGCCAATATTTCTATGCTTATTCCTTTCACCACTACATTTATATGTGAATTGACATTTTCTGTGCTCACAAAAGACAAACCACAAAAACAGACTGAATGCTGCATCTGATATACATGTTGCGCTCTCCTCCTGCACCTCGGACTGGAACCTGTTACAAAAACCTGTCTCGTTAGAAATGCTGAAATGTTTTGTGTAACATCTGATCTTTTTGTAATTATTTTATTGACCATTTTGTTCCAATATTGCTGGTTCAATTGAATGTTGAAAATAAAAAGAAATGGGCTTCATTTAATGTCCAAATACGCAACTTATGGATGCTTTTATTGTTGGTTCAATGACTGTTTTTCATTGTTTAAAACTTGAGTAATACTAACTGTTCAGAGAGACACGATCACTCAGTCAACAATAAAATATCCTCATTAACGGTCAAATCCACCTTTATTTTGTGATTTACGAATAATAGGTTTGTGACTTTTCAAATATGGGTCCCCAGAAAAAAAGTTTGGGAAACACTGGACTAGAGCATACTGCTGTTGTGTCCTTAGGCAAAGCACTTCATCCTTGCCTAATAAGAAAGCGGTGTGTGTGAAGGGCCGATGGCGCAGATCAGCATTCTTGTATGTCTTATGGAGTATGAAGTAAAACTTAAATGACGCGTGCTATTGTAAAGAAACTGTGAGGGTCCTGAAAAGCTCTATCTGTATGAAAATGGGAGAAGAACAGAAAAGACATTCTGCAAAATGTAGGAGCTGGAAATTGACCCCACAACACTGAGACACATGAGCCTGACGTATGTGCTGCTGCTTAGATCACTTAACAGCACAGAGGGTACACAGAGGGTGTTTACACTACATGAAATACCAGTACAAATGTGTCCAAAAGTATTAAGAAAAACACTAAGCTTTAATGTATTTTATTATTACATGCCACATACGCCTACTTAAACAAACACAGCAACTCTGATATATTTATGTTAAATATTTGTACATGTTTTTCCCAATACAGAAAACTACTTTCCATTTAACTTACATCTCATTTATTCTGGCTGATTATTGTATACAAATAAATCTGGTCAATGTTATCCACATATTCTGAGCTCTGAGTCTTGTTTCCTCTCTCTTCCTCCCCCTCTCTCCCTTCCCCCTCCCTCCCTCTCTCTCTCTGCCGTGGAGTGTGCCCAGCTCGGCTCCTCTGGCGTGTCCCGTGTGGATTGGGGAGAATGGGCCACAGATTTGCCATAATCTGAAGGCAGCTTTCTCCTCGGAGTTTGTGGATTTGTCGGCTCCAGCTTCTGATCCAAGAGCTCCAAGAGTTCAGGGGTGTTTTGCAGAAGGACCATGTGCTCATGCTTGGCCTGTGCTGAAAGAACACATGAGCTCTGATAAGGACTTGAGTGATACGGCGTGAGGTGGGATAGGTGCTTGTGGGGGCTGTTTTTAGTCTGAACGCTCTTTGTTCAACTTCCTGCTCCATTGAGTTCAGAGTAAAACAAAGAAAACATAAAACATTTACTATAGACCCTTCCAAAGCATGTTTGGAAAAGCTGCACATGCAGACTGGGACTCATAGAAACCTTCTGACCCATTCATTTTAATCAAGCAGTAATTTAGAAACATGAATGTTTCTCTGTGGAGACAGCACACACTTGAACTGATATTGGCATTTCATTGTAACAAGCAGCAGATTGTCATTTGTGTGTTTTTACTTTTGAAAAATGGTTACATTTCTGACTCTACACATATGGGGGTAGGTGAAAACTTTCTTTTTTTTTAAGGCTCAAATACAGGACAATAACAGGTTAGTCAAATAAGCACTAAAGAAATCAAAAGGCAACTTTTGAGTGAGATCATCAAGAACATGATAATCACTTTAATACTGAGGGACTACTTAGTGTATATATGGACAGACCATGAATCATGTGAAAGCTCAGAACTTCTGACCTCACACTGAGCTGCAGAGGTTGCACTAGCAATGATTTATGATTGGCTGCAGATATTGGGGTTTAGGTAGTGACCATTCAAATCAAAGAGAGTAACCAAGAATAAATCTGCACAGTGAACATCTGAACAGTTCTCAGTAAAATCTGATTTGAACATCAGACATTTGTCACAAAGACGCTTTACAGAGCATTATTCATTCACTCCATACCCAGTGGTGGTAAGATACTATTGTAGCCACAGCTGCCCTGGGGCAGACTGACTGAAGCGTGGCTGCCATGCCAATCAGCGCCATCAGCCCCTCCGACCACCACCATCACTCACACACACACCACCTTCATACTAGGCAATGTGGATGAAGTGTCTTGTATCTCTAAGGACACAACGACAGTTTTTTGTGACTGGTACAACAGTTTTTTGTGGCACCTGATTATCCCAGTGGTCTCCCATCCAAGTACTATCCAGGCCCGGCCCTGCTTAGCTTCTGAGATCTGACAGGATCAGGTTTTGATAAGCTGGTATGGCCACAACATATTTATTTTGTATCTGAGACACAGATAGGTCAGGTTTGGTTAACGGTTGGATTCTCTCTCGAACCAGTACATACTTTCACAGTGTCCTTGGGCAAGACATTTTACCTACCTATGACTGAATGTGGCATGTGATTGGTGGTGCAGATTGGCAGTCTCGGTGTAGACTGTCTCAATCTAAGATGTGAGGAAGTCAACTTAGAGTTGTTCAGACTTTTAAATATTGTCACCATAAAGCTTTTGTTACCCAGAGCCTTATAGTAAGACAAATAAGCAAAACGTTTACTTTACTTTTACGTATAACTCAAATACAAGTAAAAAGTATGTTATGAGAGACCCAGGGTGCACAATTAGTCAGTGTGTTGCTAGGGCTATAAGTACAAGACACATCCATGTTTTCATTTAATTGTGACTTTCTTATTTAATGTTTTCTATATATACCTACTGACTGAACAGAACCCTGGTAACAGCTCGGGACAGGACACAGAGAGGCCGCTGGTGGTTGGCTGATACACCTCCACCTCTCCACGTACAGTAATATACACCCATATATGTAATGATTGCCTAACAACAAGCGCAAATAATTGAAATCAATCATAAGAGCGATGTGGGCACTTCATCAAACCCACTTCACACTGTTTCTTTGAGTGGCCACGTCCTCTGTCATTCCTTTGTTGTTCACTTAAGACCACAATTAGTCAACTTTGTTTACATAAAGCTAAGTGTGCCACATGTGGATTTTTGATTAATCACAAAGACAGTATTTTGAAATGTAAATAAGAAGGTGATGTATTGTTCGGTGTGGCTTGATGCTATTTGACAGCTCCGTCACTGAAAATGCATGGCTCCTTTCTCCCCCCAAATCCATCATGAGAAATATAAAGACATATGCATAATAATGAAACGCATTTATTAATACGCACTGTCCCCCCGAGTCATGTGACAATGAAATGGATGGCTGCTTTCCCTTTGGTGTGATGCTATAGGAGCTGGAGGAGCGGGACGAGCCGGTGAACAGGTAAATGTGGAGATAGGGCCAGACGGCGGTGTGATGGCGGTTATCATTACAGGGTCACGGCTGGCTTGTTCGACGGCGAAGGAGCTGCCATGTGCCGCTCATTTAGTCAGAGGAGAGACAGGTCAGGATCTACAGGTGTGGAGGTCGACCTGGAGTCATTAAAGGCAAAATCAGCAATCGACAGTTTTTAAGGTTTTAATAATTATATTGTTATCTCATCAAAAATATACATGGAAGTTCAAACATTGACTTTAGTTTAGTATTTCTGCATATTTTGTCTTCTTTTCTAGAACTAAAAATGCTCTGTTCTACCTGCTGATGTCTTATGGTGTTGCCCAAATATTTTAAGAAGATTTTTTTAAGTCCATAGTCACTTTTCTTCTTTGGTATTCATGTATAGTAATGAAGGCTAATATACTTTCCCATGCACATTACCTCTTTTAAAGGGACAGTCCGGAATTTTGGACATAGGACCTCATTTCCTAGTGAGCCAGAGTGTTGGAGACGTGTGGAGACACTTTATTAAATATTCCATTCAGTTCTTGTATTTGCAGAGGTCACTGGTGCTAGTGCATGTCAATGGCCATAGTTATCCTGCCACTAAAAACAGTCTTACCCACTCCTCAAAACACCCGGAACAAAACTATTATTATGCCAGACTGTCGATGTGAATGTCTGAGTTGATAGAATAATGTTTGAAATAAATCTAACCTTGCATCGCATGAATCGTCACATGTTGAGGGACTATTTTCTCATATATCAGTCCGCTGCTGCCAAGCTTTCTATCAGGAAGTTCAACTCACTGCTGCTGCTCAGACATAAATCCTTCAAATGCAAGGTTGTTTTTACTTCTACAATTATTCTATCGACACAGACATTTACATCGACAGTCTGGTGTAATAATAAATTTGCTTCGGGTGTTTTGTGGAGTGGGTAAGACTG